>NW_026922867.1:0-202500 GCF_032062105.1 Saccostrea cuccullata | reverse complement strand
TCGATATTAACGCACTTTGATAAAAAATTGTTTTTTTCAAAGTGCGTTAGCTTGGTTCCAAATTTTAACGCACTTTGAAAATTTTTTTCAAAGTGCGTAATTTTTCAAAGTGCGTTGTAACAAGGCAGTGATTCCTAATAAGCGAGACAAAATTTTCACGAATTGTGGTTATTCCTCTATATAATCCTAAGGAATACTATAATACGCGAGAATTAAATTTTCGCGAGCACACTGTCTCGCGTATCTACGCGAAAATAAAGTTCACGCTAATAAAAAGTGATTTACAGTATATATAAGCTTGCTATTGGATTGAACCCAATACAATTTAAGTTTCTTGATCTATTAATTGATGCAAGTTAAAATATTTGCCAAATGAATGAATAATACATGTATTTGATCCTTTGTAACGGAAGGGAAAAATTGGAGGCGAGGAGAGTCTATAATTGGAATGCTTTGTGTTTACAGTTACCGAGTGTTCTGCATCATTGGTGATGGAGAGAGTGCAGAAGGGTCAATCTGGGAGGCTATGGCCTTCAGCAGCTACTACAAACTGGACAACCTGGTGGCCATCTTTGATGTGAACCGTCTGGGGCAGAGTGAACCTACGAGTCTCCAGCACGATATGGACGTTTACAGGAAGAGGGCTGAGGCTTTTGGGTAAAATGTCAAACAGTGCCTGTGTACAATATTAACATGCTTATAGCAAAGTGCCATGGGTTGCTATAAACGTATAACATATTACATTTAGCGGTGTATTCTATCAAGCGATTTTGGTGGAAAGCAAGTCCATTAAATCAAATACACAGCTAAATGTCTTGTGTATCATATGTTATATCTAGCACATTCTGATGGCACTAAATCAAATTTACGCAAATGTTTTGAAAAATTAATTTCTGCCAAATATTGTACACGCCAAATACAATAAGTTTACAGATTATAGCTTATAGGTCTCTATTCACCCATTTCTTGACTTTTTTTAGCTGGAACACAAGTGTCGTTGACGGCCATGATGTAGAGGCGCTGTGTAAAGCTTTCCATGACGCCAGCACTGTGAAGGGGAGACCCACCTGTATCCTGGCCAAGACCTTCAAAGGCAAAGGAATCCCAGGTGGGCAAGAGCGTTTTAAAAAGACCATTAATCTGGAAAATATACAATTTTTACTCGTCATAAATGCAAAATTAATACAGTCAAAACTGCCGTAGTGACCCACTGTATTAAGCTACTCACTGTCACATATGACCGTAAAAATTCCCCCCAATGCTTTTCCCTATATATTCTACCTGTATTAGACGACCATCTGACTAACGCGACCAACGACCAGTTTTTGGTTCAAAACAACTAAAGACACGTTTTTATATCATTTAATAATTATATAATGCGAGTTTTACGAATAAAACAACATTTAGAAATGAATATTTTTAGCTCTTCTGAGCCAAAGGCTCAAAGAGCTAATGCTATGGCCATTTGTGCGGTGTGCGTCGTGCGGTTTGCGTTAACTTTTTAGAATATGGGCCATAACTCAAGAACCCCTTGGCCAATCAGTGTCAAATTTGTCACAGGGTATCCTTGGCCCAAGGGCTACCATTTATACTAAAATAAGGGTTGGGACCCTAAAACAAGGGGAGATAATCAGGAAAACAAAACCAAAAGTACTGGTTGCTAAAAAATCTTCTTCTCCAGAACCACCAGGCAGATTTTCACCAAACTTACACACAAGGATCAGGATATGTTGAAGATTAAAAATTGTTCGAGGCATGACCCTGGGGCAAAGGGCGTGGTCTCAAGGTCACTTCAAAGTTGACCTAAATTTACCATTAATAAAAATGTTTATATTTTGCTTACTATAAGGACTAGGATCATCAAATCTTGTAAGTTAATGCATCTTAGGACTTCACATCATGTTAACTCAAAAGTAGGTCACGGTGACCTACTTTTTTAATTTTGCGGGCATTTGTTTTCAAATTGATTTTAAGGCATATTTTGGACAGTTTTAGGCCTATGATCATAAAACTTAGTCAGTTGATGCATCTTGGGTCCTTGAACAACGTCAACTTAAAAGTAGGTCACCGTGACCTACTTTTTGAACTTGATGACTTATCCTTTATAAAACATTTAATCCCATTATTTCAGGCACTGAAAGGGTTAGAATCATCAAACCTTGTAAGTTGCTGCATCTTGGGACCTTAAAACATATTTAAGAAAAAGTAGGTCACTGTGACCTACTTTTTGAATTTGGCAGGCAATTGTTTTCAAATTGTTTAAAAGGCATATTTTGATTACCTTCAGACCTACAATCATCAAACTTGGTCAGGAGATGCATCTTGGAACTCTGAAAAATGTCGACCAAAATGTAGGTCACGGTGACCTACTTTTGACATTTTATGGCTAGTTTTAAGTGTCTTAGGTATTTATTGGCGTGGAATCATCAAACTTTGTGAATTTATGCATTTTGGGTTTTCGGAGAGTGACGACCAAAAATTAGGTCACGGTGACCTACTTTTGACATTTTATGGCTATATTTCAGTATCTTAGGTATTTATTGGCTTAGAATCATCAAACTTTGTGAGTTGATGGATTTTAGGTTTTCGGAGAGTGTCAACCAAAAATTAGGTCACGGTGACCTACTTTTGACATTTTATGGCTATATTTAAGTATCTCGGGTACTTATTGGTTTAGAATCATCATACTTTGTCAGTTGATGCATCTTGGGTTTTCTGAGAATGTCGACCAAAAGTAGGTCATGGTGACCTACTTTTGAATATCTCAGGTATTTATTGGCATAGAATTATCAAACTTGGTCAGCAGATGCATCTTGGGACTTCTAAAAAATGTCAACCAAAATGTAGGTCACGATGACCTACTTTCGACATTTCATGGCTATATTTAAGTATCTCCAGTACTTATTGGCTTAGACTCATCAAACTTTGTCAGTTGATGCATCTTTGGTTTTCCAAGAATGTCGACCAAAAAGTAGGTCACAGTGACCTACTTTTGACATTTTATGGCTATATTTAAGTATCTCCGGTTCTTATTGGTTTAGAATCATCATACTTTGTCAGTTGATGCATCTTGGGTTTTCCGAGAATGTCGACCAAAAAGTAGGTCACAGTGACCTACTTTTGAATATCTCAGGTATTTATTGGCTTAGAATTATCAAACTTAGTCAGCAGATGCATCTTGGGACTCTGAAAAATGTTGACTAAAATGTAGGTCACGATGACCTACTTTCGACATTTTATGGCTATATTTAAGTATCTTAGGTATTTATTGGCTTAGAATAATCAAACTTTGTCAGTTGATGCATTTTGGGTTTTTCAAGAATGTAGACCAAAAAGTAGTCCTAATTTGCTAAGAACCATGAAACTTTATCAGGTGATGCAACTTTGGTCTTAGGATACTTAGGGTTAGAGGCTTCAAATACAAGTGATAGGTTGTACAATTTATCAGAAGAGCGATTCAAGGCCCTTGGGCCTCTTGTTACTTACGCTTTGATATTTATTGAGTAAACATTAAAATCTAAAAACATAAACATCACGTTTTTCTGTCCAGTGATCGAGTGCCATTTTGAAAATAGACGTTCGAGGTCGATCCCGATATCATTTCATGCTATAAGGGCCAAATGGATATTCAGCTATAAAACCTGCCTGTTTAACTTTAATTAATAAGTACATGTGTAACTAAATCCTAGATGTTTATTTAGGTGCATTGTGTCACCAATGGGTATGTATACACATGTTAGCTAGCACCCACACCATGTGATAATTGGTCACAAACAGGCAATACGTTGTATTTCCATTAGTGAACTCTTCAGAATTAGAGGCGCGTTTGGTCGTCTGACTGGGACAGCATTGCGGATAATACAGAACATGCCAGTATCAATCCAATTTAAAATGTTTAGTGCATTTGTTATTCTAACTAAAGAATTGAAGAACTAAAAGACATATTTAAAAGAGCGAAACCCTAATTTTATCGTCCATTAATAAAAATACGACATTTCCGAGGTATGTGTATTGACTTTAAATGTACCATTATGATAAATAGATACATACAATCACAAATATATGTAAATTAATATCCTTGTCATCTCTACTCTTGATTTAAATAAAGTCCACAACAATAAAATATTTCATATGCATTTTGTTAGGTTTTGTTCATCGACATTCAACGTGTTGTTTACATGTTTATGTTAAGTTTGTCCCAGAAATCCCGCAAGATATGTACATTCTCCGAATTTTTCACAAAAGAGCGCACTAAGAACTATAACTCTTCAATAGTGGAAATAGAACGTATTAGACACGGTAGTTCAGTAATGAAAAAAAAATACAGTGAAAACTGTCTAATCCGACACCTGAATAATCCGACACACTGTGAATTACGACGTTAAATTTCTTTCCCATTTTGCTATTTTCCATATTTTTAACACTGTGCAATCCGACGCCCTGTCTATTCCGACAAAAAAATTGTCTCCCAGTGTATGTCGGATTAGACAGGTTTCACTGTAATTAGGTTCTATAAATATTTTAGTCATAAATATTATTTAATTTGATACCAAGTGCATAACGAAAATCATGATACAGTTTTAATTCTAATTTTAATTAAGTTATATATAGGCTATCATGTAAGAAAAAAAAACTATTTTAAGGGGAAAAAAACTTTGCAGCTTTTTTATACTGTATGAAAAAATATTAATATTTTTAAATGTTCACAATATTTCCCAATATTCAAAGGGCATGTGCAGATCAAGCAAATTTTTATTTCTTACTGGGACAGTTGTAAAAACATTTTAGAGTTGAGCAGTATACCTATTAAAAAGTGGAAATAAGTAGAAGGTGTTATAAAATATTCAACATTCAACAGACACGTGTAATATTTTTTAGTATTGTATATTTGAACACTGCAGAAAATAAGCAATCTGTATTAAGAGACCACCGGTCATATGTGACCTTTTTTCCTATCGCCGTTGGAAGGTCTCTTAATACAGGTTTGACTGTATATTAGACCAATCAAGTAAATTCACAAATCTCCCATGTTTTAATTTTTTGCAGAAATGTAATTTTTTCTTTATACATGAAGGTGAATGAATGATCTTTGAGTTCAATGAATTTACTGCTTTGCAGAAAAAAATCCTTAACTTACTCATAAATATCAAAAATGGCCAGTTGCTAAAAGGAAAAATCTAAAGAAACATGTATATAAATTCATATGCAAGAAGTTTCATGGTAGAGGTGTTTGTGGCTTATTTTGTACACTTTAAGAGACATCAGCATTGATGTTTTTAGCTCACCTGAGCTGAAAGCTCAAGTGAGCTTTTCTGATCACATTGTGTCCGGCGTCCGTCTGTCTGTCTGTCTGTCTGTAAACTTTTCACGTTTTCGACTTCTTCTCAAGAACCGCTGGGCCAATTTCAACCAAACTTGCCACAAAGTATCCTTGGGTGAAGGGGATTCAAATTTGTTCAAATGAAGGGCCACGCCCTCATTCAAGGGGAGATAATTAGGAATTATTGAAAATTTGGTGGCATATTTTAAAAATCTTCTTCTCAAGAACCACTGTGCCAGGAAGGATGAAACTTATGGGGAAACATCCTCAGGTAGTGTAGATTCAAGTTTGTTCAAATCATGACCCCCGGGGGTAGGGCGGGGCCAAAATGGCCGACCAAAGTTTTACATAGAAATATATAGGAAAATTCTTTAAAAATCTTCTTCTCAAGAATGACAAAGCCATAATTTATCATATTTGTATGGAAGCATGCTCAGGTAGTGTACATTCAAATTTGTTCAAATCATGACCCCCGGGGTAGGGCGGGGCCAAAATGGCCGACCAAAGTTTTACATAGAAATATATAGGAAAATTCTTTAAAAATCTTCTTCTCAAGAATGACAAAGCCATAATTCATCATATTTATATGGAAGCATATTTAGGTAGTGTAGATTCAAATTTGTTCAAATCATGACCCCCGGGGGTAGGGCGGGGTCAAAATGGCCGACCAAAGTTTTACATAGAAATATATAGGAAAATTCTTTAAAAATCTTCTTCTCAAGAATGACAAAGCCATAATTCATCATATTTATATGGAAGCATGCTCAGGTAGTGTAGATTCAAATTTGTTAAAATCATGACCCCCGGGGGAAGTGTGGGGCCAAAATGGCCGACCAAATTTTTACATAGAAATATATAGGAAATTCTTTAAAAATCTTCTTCTCAAGAATGTCAAAGCCATAATTCATCATATTTATATGGAAGCATGCTCAGGTAGTGTAGGTTCAAGTTTGTTCAAATCATGACCCCCAGGGGTAGGGCGGGGCCAAAATGGCCGACCAAAGTTTTACATAGAAATATGTAGGAAAATTCTTTAAAATTCTTCATTTCAAGAATGAGAAAGCCATAATTCATCATATTTATATGGAAGCATGTTTAGGTAGTGTAGATTCAAGTTTGTTCAAATCATGACCCCCGGGGGTAGGGCGGGGCCAAAATGGCCGACCAAATTTTTACATAGAAATATATAGGAAAATTCTTTAAAAATCTTCTTCCCAAGAATGACAAAGCCATTATTCATCATATTTATATGGAAGCATGCTCAGGTAGTGTAGATTCAAATTTGTTCAAATCATGACCCCCAGGGGAAGGGTGGGGCCAAAATTGCTGACCAAATTTTTACATAGAAATATATAGGAAATTCTTTAAAAATCTTCTTCCCAAGAATGACAAAGCCATAATTCATCATATTTATATGGAAGCATGTTTAGGTAGTGTAGATTCAAGTTTGTTCAAATCATGACCCCCGGGGGTAGGGCGGGGCCAAAATGGCCGACCAAAGTTTTACATAGAAACATATAGGAAAATTCTTTAAACATCTTCTCAAGAATGAGAAAGCCATAATTCATCATATTTATATGGAAGCATGCTCAAGTAGTGTAGATTCAAATTTGTTCAAATCGTGACCCCCAGGGGTAGGGCTTGGCCAAAATGGCCGACTTGAGTTTTTAAAGATTATATAGGAACATTCTTTAAAAATCATTTACTAACAAATAGCAAATCCATGATTGGTCATGGGACTACTTTTGGATTTAAACTTTACAATAAAAAGCCATTTTCTACTTTTTCCTACCCTTAGTGCTCAGGTGAGCGATGTGGCCCATGGGCCACTTGTTTAAGTTTTTTTTATACATTATTAAGTATAACATTTTACAGGCATTGAGGACCAAGAGAACTGGCATGGTAAACCCTTATCTGCCAAATCAGAGGCTGCCATTCAGGCCATAATGGAGAACATTGCAAACAAAGGACCCCATGGGCTGACCCCCAAACCCCCCAGTAACCTCGCTAAACCGGTCAATATCTCTAACATCAAGCTGTCCGAACCCCCCACGTACGACAAAGGAGCTACGGTAAGTACTGTAAAATCACACATTTTCGTTGGGGTAAATTTTCATGATTTGAGGAAACACTCTTGGTTTGTGGGGATTTTTTTTATGGATGAAGAATTGTTGAGTAGTTATGTATATAACATTTTACATTCATGGTGGACATGAATTCGTTGTCTTTTCATACTTCGAAAACAATGAAAATTAAACCTCCATGAAAATTTGTAATTTCACAGTATTCTTATCATATCCAGCAGTACCTGGTATTTCACAAACTAAACAGTGATATTGTAAGCAAACATTCTCTACATCAGAAAAATATTTTGCTTGAAAGTGACTCACTTATTTGATAAGGAGAGAATGAAAAACTTTCCATGTTTCCTTGTATGACATATGATTACACCTTTTTTCATTTCATGAATAGGTTGCAACAAGAGCTGCTTATGGAACTGGTCTTGTAAAGCTGGGCAAAAATAATGACAGAGTGATTGCCATGGACGGAGACACAAAAAATTCTACATTTGCCATCAAATTGAAGGTTAGTCCATCTATGAAAACATATTGAACATATATGACATGGAATTGAAACATAATCAAACCATGTATTCTTTTAAAACCAATTGCAAACCTGTATCGTTTTATGAGTTGTGGAAATAAGTGTTTCAAAGTTTATTGTGAGGACTTGAAAATGCTTGTTGAAAATTTTTGCATATTTTGCAATAAAGTTTAAAAACAAAATAATCACAACACAAACAGTTAAAACATTATACCATACTAATCAACAAACTAGCAGATTTTGTTTATCCTTTAACTTCCCAAAAATAACCCCCATGCAGATGCTTAGTTTTAAAAAAAATTGCTAAATTTTAATCTGTTAAAATATACTGTATACAGGGTTATTTTCGCCCTTTTGCTCTTGCGAACTATTTTGCCCCGTTTTAAATTCGCCCAGTCATAGTTTTGTTTAAGAAATTATGCTGTGTAATTTGAATTCGCACCATTTTAAATTCGCCCAATCAGGAAGAGGGCAAAAGGGGCGAAAATAAAACGGGGGCGAAAATTTCCCTGTATACAGTACACATTTGCAATTTATTTGTCAGATCTTGAACAGAGTGATTTCCCCTTATTTTTGTCTCTCTCTCTCTAGGAGGCTTTCCCAGACCGGTTTATCGAGTGCTTCATCGCGGAGCAGAACCTGGTTGGAGTGGGAATCGGTTGTGGCACCAGAGGGAGAACTGTACCCTTCATCTCCACGTTCGCCTGTTTCCTGACCCGAGCCTTCGACCAGATCAGAATGGGAGCCATCTCTCAGACCAACGCCAACTTTGTGGGCTCTCACTCTGGGGTTTCTATTGGTTAGTGGATTTCCTTCTTTTCAAAATTAAATAGACTCATAAGGTTGAAATTAGTGCATGAAGTTTTTTCTCATTTTGTCCTCACCCATAATTATGTCAACTTTCACTTTGTCCTCACCCAGGAAAAGGTCAACTTTCATTTTGTCCTCAGACACCCATGACAAGGTCAATTTTCATTTTGTCCTCACACATCATAACGTCTACTTTCACTTTGTCCTCACACACAATACGGTCTACTTTCACTTTGTCCCCACACAGGTGAAGATGGTCCCTCCCAGATGGCGCTAGAAGACCTGGCCATGTTCCGTACTATCCCTGGGTCCACCGTCTTCTACCCCAGTGATGCCGTGTCTACAGAGAGGGCCATGGAGCTGGCCGCTAACACCCCAGGGGTCTGTTTCATCAGAACCAGTCGTCCCAACACCCCCATCATCTACAGCGCTGACGATAACCTACAGATAGGAAAAGCTAGGGTAAGTGTACCAATACCCCCATTATCTGCAGTGCTGATGATAATCTCATATTGGAAAAGCTAGAGTAAGTAAACCAGTCCCCCTATAATCTACAGTGCTGAGGATAATCTACAGATTGGAAAAGCTAGAGTAAGTAAACCAGTCCCCCTATAATCTACAGTGCTGAGGATAATCTACAGATTGGAAAAGCTAGAGTAAGTAAACCAGTCCCCCTATAATCTACAGTGCTGAGGATAATCTACAGATTGGAAAAGCTAGAGTAAGTAAACCAGTCCCCCTATAATCTACAGTGCTGAGGATAATCTACAGATTGGAAAAGCTAGAGTAAGTAAACCAGTCCCCCTATAATCTACAGTGCTGAGGATAATCTACAGATTGGAAAAGCTAGAGTAAGTAAACCAGTCCCCCTATAATCTACAGTGCTGAGGATAATCTACAGATTGGAAAAGCTAGAGTAAGTAAACCAGTCCCCCTATAATCTACAGTGCTGAGGATAATCTACAGATTGGAAAAGCTAGAGTAAGTAAACCAGTCCCCCTATAATCTACAGTGCTGAGGATAATCTACAGATTGGAAAAGCTAGAGTAAGTAAACCAGTCCCCCTATAATCTACAGTGCTGAGGATAATCTACAGATTGGAAAAGCTAGAGTAAGTAAACCAGTCCCCCTATAATCTACAGTGCTGAGGATAATCTACAGATTGGAAAAGCTAGAGTAAGTAAACCAGTCCCCCTATAATCTACAGTGCTGAGGATAATCTACAGATTGGAAAAGCTAGAGTAAGTAAACCAGTCCCCCTATAATCTACAGTGCTAAGGATAATCTACAGATTGGAAAAGCTAGAGTAAGTAAACCAGTCCCCCTATAATCTACAGTGCTGAGGATAATCTACAGATTGGAAAAGCTAGAGTAAGTAAACCAGTCCCCCTATAATCTACAGTGCTGAGGATAATCTACAGATTGGAAAAGCTAGAGTAAGTAAACCAGTCCCCCTATAATCTACAGTGCTGAGGATAATCTACAGATTGGAAAAGCTAGAGTAAGTAAACCAGTCCCCCTATAATCTACAGTGCTGAGGATAATCTACAGATTGGAAAAGCTAGAGTAAGTAAACCAGTCCCCCTATAATCTACAGTGCTGAGGATAATCTACAGATTGGAAAAGCTAGAGTAAGTAAACCAGTCCCCCTATAATCTACAGTGCTGAGGATAATCTACAGATTGGAAAAGCTAGAGTAAGTAAACCAGTCCCCCTATAATCTACAGTGCTGAGGATAATCTACAGATTGGAAAAGCTAGAGTAAGTAAACCAGTCCCCCTATAATCTACAGTGCTAAGGATAATCTACAGATTGGAAAAGCTAGAGTAAGTAAACCAGTCCCCCTATAATCTACAGTGCTGAGGATAATCTACAGATTGGAAAAGCTAGAGTAAGTAAACCAGTCCCCCTATAATCTACAGTGCTGAGGATAATCTACAGATTGGAAAAGCTAGAGTAAGTAAACCAGTCCCCCTATAATCTACAGTGCTAAGGATAATCTACAGATTGGAAAAGCTAGAGTAAGTAAACCAGTCCCCCTATAATCTACAGTGCTGAGGATAATCTACAGATTGGAAAAGCTAGAGTAAGTAAACCAGTCCCCCTATAATCTACAGTGCTGAGGATAATCTACAGATTGGAAAAGCTAGAGTAAGTATGCATTTGTTATGGATACAACGATATGAAGTAGATATTTTAAAGGGACATAGAGTCAGACTTGAAGTTAATATTTTCTCAAATTGTATAATATTATGAAATATAAGTTATTACACATAGAAATGTAATAAAAAAAGCTTACTTATCTTGAAATTATTGAAACTAAGATTTTCATGATGCATTGGATTGACACATTCTTGCACTTTTATAAAGTAAACTTTTATTCTTAATACTAAGGAAAGTAGACAAGTAGAAATTTTGTTATGTTATAATGAGAAAGACTAGAATCTAGAAATTCAGATAGAAATGTGAGAAAGCAAAACCAGTTCACCAGTTTTGTCAGTCTGTGCTCAGTGATGTGTACAGAGTTTAACAAATTAAACACCTACATGAAAAATGAACTACAGTATTTTTGTAAACAGGGCACATGCACTAACTCTATTGTAATAATTTATGTTGTTAATGCCATGCCTTTAAAAAATAATTCATTATCCAATCAAATTCTGTTTATAGGTGGTCCGTAGCAGTGACAGTGACAAGGTGACTGTGATTGGATGCTGCGTGACCTTGTTCGAGGCCCTTAAGGCTGCAGACAAACTCGCTGTGGACGGAGTCAACATCCGAGTTATCGACCCCTTCACCATTAAACCAATCGATGCAGAACTGATCCGAAAGAACGCCAAAGAAACTGGAGGAAAGATCATAACTGTGGAGGACCATTACCCTGAGGGTAAGCTGACCGGAATTTATCATCTGTAAAATTTGTTCATTCGTATCTTACAAGCATTGTGAAATATGCTAATGAACTGGTCACAAATATTGTTAATGAAATCTTGTGTTAGTTGTATTGAAAATGCAAAGATAAGCAATATTCTTCCATATATAGATATATCAAAGTGTGTTGGAATTACCACCTGCTTTTTCTCTATATATTTTAACCTCAATATGATCTCAAACTGTTGCATATGCCATATCTCATTTTTTTCTCATCCCTCCTCATTGGGATTATAAGGTTTGACTACTGTATAAGTGGAAATTTTGGCGAGACACAAATTTAGCGATTTCTACCTAAGAACTGGTATTTTTGTCCCCCGCTTGAAAAGTGGGGGATATTAATTTGGGTTTGTCCGTCCGTCCGTCTGTCCGTCCGTCCGTCTTTCTGTCTGTCTGTAACGCTTTCGTTTCCACACGATATCTCGAGAACCCTTTGAGCTTTTGCAATGAAATTTAGCATAGCAACTCCCTATGGACTAAAGAAGACCCCTATTGATTTTGAGGTCAAAAAGTCAAAGGTCAAGGTCATAAATAAGCAAATTCTGTCTGTTAAAACACTTTCGTTTCCACACGATATCTCTAGAACCATTTGAGCTATTGCAATGAAATTTTACATAACAACTCCCTGTGGCCTAAAGAAGACCCCTATTGATTTTGAGGTCAAAAGGTCAAAGTTCAAGGTCGTAAATTTATACATTCTGTCTGTGTGTAACACTATCATTTCCGGGCGATATTTCAAAAAGATTTTGAGCTGATGCAATGTAATTTTATACCCAAACTCCCTAGGACGTCTCTCGCCCCTCTCAAAGTGCCCCGCCCCGTTTGTTTTATTAGTATTTATAGTATTACATGTCGCTATTTTTAGCGCAGGGGCATGAGGAGAGTTATTGCGTATAAAACAGGTTCTCAGCGAACTTTATGTTCTTATTACATCTATTAGAACTGTTTAACCCTTGTCCTGCCGGTCGTCGCATTATCGACGACCCAGATAACACCATCACAGTGCCGGTCGTCGATAAAGTGAGAGCGGCCATGTTTTCCGTTCTGTGCCGGTCGTCACTATATCGACTTTGCACACATGACTTTTTCTTTCGTATTTTAACCAATGAAATAAAGGGAATCCATTCATTTCAAAGTTATATACTAAAAATAGATAGATTTTCCAGTAGTTTAATGATATGATTGGCTCTTGATGGGAAATTCCCTTATGTATTCTTAGAAAAAGAAACACGATGATCGCATGCTTTGGGGAAAGTTTGAAAACAAGATGGAGGTCGCGGAGAAGATGCTCGATTGAAATAAGCTTTTACAGTAATAGCAGGCAGATATAAATGTTTTATTTGGTAAAATATATCTAAATTGAGCTTCCGATGAAGAATTCTAATGATTTGATTCCATGGATATGAATATTACGTTGGAGCAATGACTTTTTCGAGGACGCGTGGATCTAAAAGCATTGATGCGCGTCACCAGTTTCAAAGGTGAAAAAAATCGATACAACTGTGCTCCAATGATCGCACAATGATTGACAACTCAAGTTTAATATTTCTAATACCTGTTTTGAAGACGTTTTGGTTAAAAAAAAACTTTACGGCAGATATATTCAAGAAAGAAATGGAGCCACAAAATCGGATTTCCATGTCCATAAAACGGGTGTCAAAAAAGGACTTGTAGCAGTCATAATTTTATGTTTAAAAAATCTGAAAGTATTGCCAGTAGTTACACAAAGGACTCTTACAATATAATAGTTGTGAAAAGTTAATTTGAAATGAAATTTGACATTAAAATACCAATAATTTCTCATTTAAAATATTTTAAATGTAAAATTTTAGTTTTAAGCTTTTGTAGTTTTTTACTGAGTTGAAATATTAAAAAAATTTCTTCACAATTCTCTTCTTTTGTTTTTTATGGAAAAAAGTTGTGTAGATTGTTATCAGGAAATTCAGTTATAAATTGGTGATAATTAAGATAATCTACTGCATATGCAATTTGAGAGAAATTTATAAATCAGCGTGGCACAGTCAGCGGCTGGAGCTCCTTATCAGCTCGGCACTCAGAGATGCTGTTATCTATAGAATCCCTGGCAGGACAAGGGTTAATAAAGGCTAAATAAATCAAACACCATGGATTGTGTAAAATTTTGAGAATACCGAACATGAAAACATGAATATATACATGTATATGACTTCAGTTCTGCATATACTTCATTCCTTGTAAAGCGACACCGTGGTCTAGTGGTTATGTCTCTCGCTTCAAATGTGAGAGGTCACGGGATCGAATCTCGGTCGGACCGTTCTTTTTTTTTTTTTTTTTTTTAAAATACTTTTTTTTTTACTAAATGATTGTATTCAGCATTTAAATGAAAAATTTATGAGGTTATAAAATCATCATTACAGTGTGAGAAATATTCCATATGAAAAAATCTTCTATACACATAATAAAGAATAAGCAATCAAATCTTTATATGCATATTGACATACATGTATTTTATTGTCCCCCGCTTGAAAAGTGGGGGATATTAATTTGGGTTTGTCCGTCCGTCAGTCCGTCCGTCTTTCTGTCTGTCTGTAACGCTTTCGTTTCCACACGATATCTCGAGAACCCTTTGAGCTTTTGCAATGAAATTTAGCATAGCAACTCCCTGTGGACTAAAGAAGACCCCTATTGATTTTGAGGTCAAAAGGTCAAAGGTCAAGGTCATAAATAAGCAAATTCTGTCTGTTAAAACACTTTCGTTTCCACACGATATCTCGAGAACCATTTGAGCTATTGCAATGAAATTTTATATAACAACTCCCTGTGGCCTAATGAAGACCCCTATTGATTTTGAGGTCAAAAGGTCAAAGTTCAAGGTCGTAAATTTATACATTCTGTCTGTATGTAAAACTATCATTTCCGGGCGATATTTCAAGAAGATTTTGAGCTTATGCAATGTAATTTTATACCCAAACTCCCTAGGACGTCTCTCGCCCCTCTCAAAGTGCCCCGCCCCGTTTGTTTTATTAGTATTTATAGTATTACATGTCGCTATTTTTAGCGCAGGGGCATGAGGAGAGTTATTGCGTATAAAACAGGTTCTCGGCGAACTTTATGTTCTTATTACATCTATTAGAACTGTTTAATAAAGGCTAAATAAATCAAACACCATGGATTGTGTAAAATTTTGAGAATACCGAACATGAAAACATGAATATATACATGTATATGACTTCAGTTCTGCATATACTTCATTCCTTGTAAAGCGACACCGTGGTCTAGTGGTTATGTCTCTCGCTTCAAATGTGAGAGGTCACGGGATCGAATCTCGGTCGGACCGTTCTTTTTTTTTTTCTTTTTTTTTTTAAAATACTTTTTTTTTTTTACTAAATGATAGTATTCAGCATGTGAAATGAAAAATTTATGAGGTTATAAAATCATCATTACAGTGTGAGAAATATTCCATATGAAAAAATCTTCTATACACATAATAAAGAATAAGCAATCAAATCTTTATATGCATATTGACATACATGTATTTTATTGTCCCCCGCTTGAAAAGTGGGGGATATTAATTTGGGTTTGTCCGTCCGTCTGTCCGTCCGTCCGTCCGTCTTTCTGTCTGTCTGTAACGCTTTCGTTTCCACACGATATCTCGAGAACCCTTTGAGCTTTTGCAATGAAATTTAGCATAGCAACTCCCTGTGGACTAAAGAAGACCCCTATTGATTTTGAGGTCAAAAGGTCAAAGGTCAAGGTCATAAATAAGCAAATTCTGTCTGTTAAAACACTTTCGTTTCCACACGATATCTCGAGAACCATTTGAGCTATTGCAATGAAATTTTATATAACAACTCCCTGTGGCCTAATGAAGACCCCTATTGATTTTGAGGTCAAAAGGTCAAAGTTCAAGGTCGTTAATTTATACATTCTGTCTGTATGTAAAACTATCATTTCCGGGCGATATTTCAAGAAGATTTTGAGCTTATGCAATGTAATTTTATACTACCAAAACTCCTAGGACGTCTCTCGCCCCTCTCAAAGTGCCCCGCCCCGTTTGTTTTATTAGTATTTATAGTATTACATGTCGCTATTTTTAGCGCAGGGGCATGAGGAGAGTTATTGCGTAAAAAACAGGTTCTCGGCGGACATTATGTTCTTATTACATCTATTAGAACTGTTTAATAAAGGCTAAATAAATCAAACACCATGGATTGTGTAAAATTTTGAGAATACCGAACATGAAAACATGAATATATACATGTATGTGACTTCAATTCTGCATATACTTCACAGCGCGTAAAGCGATTCCGTGGTCTAGTGGTTATGTCTTTCGCTTCAAATGTGAGAGGTCCCAGGATCGAATCTCGGTCGGACCGTTCTTTTTTTTTTTCTTTTTTTTTTTTAAAATACTTTTTTTTTTTTACTAAATGATAGTATTCAGCATGTGAAATGAAAAATTTATGAGGTTATAAAATCATCATTACAGTGTGATAAATATTCCATATGAAAAAATCTTCTATACACATAATAAAGAATAAGCAATCAAATCTTTATATGCATATTGACATACATGTATTTTATTTGCTTCAGTATACATGTATACATTTAATAATTCTACAAATTCAGTCAGGGGGAGCCGACTTTTTCCCTAAGCGGGGGACACGAATTCTCTGAATTAGCTTGTATTTTTAGCGAGAAGTAATTTTAGCGATTTTAAAATGCTTACTTAAGAAGCTATTACAAATAATACACAATTAATTTTTAGCGATATTCAGTTTTAGCGATGTCAGCACCCTCGCTAATACTGCCAAAATTAAATCCTCGCTAAAATTCTACTTATACGGTATACCTGATAAATAAATTTTTGTTATAAGTAGATACAACCCAGAATTTTTTGTTTGCTTTATTACATACACCTAATCTGTACTCTCCTCTATTTCTAGGAGGTCTCGGGGAGGCAGTCTGCTCAGCCGTGGCGTGTTGTCGCGACATCACCGTCAAGAAGCTCGCTGTTCACGAAGTCCCGAGATCTGGCAAGAGTGCGGAACTCCTGGAGAAATACGGAATCAGCGCAAACTGCATCGTCAAGGCCGTCAACCAAATTCTGTCCCAGTAAAATGGTGCTGTAGTACACAAACTCTCCAAATACAAATGCTAGATAGACCTTTATCAAATTTTGTCACATGTATAATGACTTGTACTAGATTTTTCTTGTATTTATAAGTGTATCTCCATGATTATTAGATAATTTAAATAATGTTGTTTGCCAGATAAGCATTTTCTTGTTAACTGATTTGAGTGAGCTAGTGCTATCTCTGTATCTCAGGACAGTTGTTGATCAACAGATGTAATGTTTGTTTTTTGCAAATGATTTTGTCCAAAAACAAAGAAATAAAAGTTTACACAATCAACATGCTTGAAATGGTTGAAATTTTATGTCCTGATCGATTGTCATTTGTGTCAGGTTTGAAGAGGTTAATGAGGGCTGGATTGAGAAGAGTTTAGGATTTTCTGAGCTACGATGTACCAACAACTCTTGAAACTAATTAGAAACGAGACAAAATTGTTATTTGCAACACATTAGATTTGTAACTACATGTACATGTATATGCCTACATTTTTTGTGTGATTCCTCTTGACTGTTATTCCCAATTCGAGTGATTACACACAAAACACATGTATCTATCTGAAAGAACCAAAGTGTATTTGGGCTATAACTCTCAAATGGAGGAAGCTAGTTAGAGGTTGCTACTTAGAACAAAGAATGCTTGTGACATGACCCAATGTCATTTTGGCAAGTTCAAGGTCACCAGCGAACAAAGCTCAATTTATGTCCAGCCTGCAACTTTCTTGTGGAAAACGCTGGAAGTAACTTTACACAAATTACTTATAGTCTGATAATGTATCATGACCTTCAGCCAAGGTCATTATGGCAAGTTTAAGGTCACTAACTGAAAAAAACTAAAAAAAAAATAAATTCAGTTTATTACTCTCTTACGGATAAGTATTTGAAGTTTAGACTCCAAATGAAGATTGTTTATGAGCTTAAAGTATAGCACTTGTCATAGTGGCAAGTTCAAGGTCACTAGCCTTGACCAAAGTCATTGTGGCAAGTTTAAGGTCACTTGGAAAAATGATCGTAAAATGCCAGCTCCATAATTTTCTCATGGAGAAACACATTGCATAGCCATAATCAACCTATGACAACTTTTGGGCAGAGGATGAGTCATTTAAAATTTTTTAAACACGGTCATTTTGGCAAGTTCAAGGCTTGATATGATACTTTGTTGTAGGGGGTATTTGTGAGCTTAAGTGCTCACAATATATCTGTTTATATTAATGAAGCTTGTCACCTAGAATCTCTGCATGCATAGTGAAGATTTATAGAGGTAAAATGTATTTTACTAGACAGTTTGTGATACATGTATATAAGTAATACCCACACATTTCATTTATTACACTAGGAACCAGAAGTCTCTGTCGAGACTGTAGCTCTACTGGTTTATACTTAAAACAAAGGAAAAGTAGCAGTTGCGACTTTAAACTTTAAAAACAGCAATAAATAGAACAAGAGGACCATGGGCCACATTGCTCACCGGAGAAGCTTTGACCATTCTGTTCTTTACCAGATTTCTCCCTTTTAATACATAATGCATCCCCACCCTACCCACTGATCATATTTAGACATTTTGAAATCTACACTACCCCAGGATCCTTCCATGTGCACATAAGTTTCGGTTTTTTTGGCCCAGTGGTTCTTGAGAAGAAGATTTTCAAAGATTTGTCCTATATATTTCTATGTAAAACTTTGATTCCCCATGGTGGCCCCGTGTCCTTCAACCGGGGATCATGATTTGAACAATTTAGAATCTATACTACCTTGGGATACTTCCACATAAGTTTCAGCTTTTCTGGTTCTTGAGAAGAAGATTTTCAAAGATTTTTCCTATATATTTCTATATAAAACTTTGATTCCCCATTGTGGCCCCGCCCATCCCCAGGGAGTCATGATTTGAACAATTTAGAATCTACACTATACCAGGATGCTACCACATAAGTTTCAGCTTTTCTGGCCCAGTGGTTCTTGAGAAGAAGATTTTCAAAGATTTGTTCTATATATTTCTATGTAAAACTTTGATTCCCCATTGTGGCCCCGCCCTTCCCCTGGTGGTCATGATTTGAACAATTTAGAATCTACACTATACCAGGATGCTTCCACATAAGTTTCAGCGTTTCTGGCCCAGTGATTCTTGAGAAGATTTTTAAAGATTTTTCCTATATATTTCTATGTAAAACTTTGATTTCCCATTGTGCCCCCCCCTTCCCCCGGGGTTCATGATTTGAACAATTTAGAATCTACACTACCCCAGGATGCTTCAACACAAGTTACAGCTTTTGTGGCCCAGTAGTTCTTGAGAAGAAGATTTTCAAAGATTTTTCCTATATATTTCTATGTAAAACTTTGATTCCCCATTGTGGCCCCGCCCTTCCCCTAGGGGTCATGATTTGGACAATTTAGAATCTACACTACCCTAGAATGCTTCCACATAAGTTTCAGCTTTTCTGACCCAGTGGTTCTTGAGAAGAAGATTTTTTAATGACCCCACCCTATTTTTGCTTTTCTTGATTATCTCTCCTTGTGAGGGGACTTGGCCCTTTATTTTCACAATTTAAATTCCCCTTCGCCCAAGGATGCTTTGTACCAAGTTTATTCAAAATTGGCCCAGTGGTTCTTGAGAAGAAGTCTAAAATGTAACAAGAGGCCCATGGGCCACATCGCTCACCTGAGAAGCTTTTACCATTCTGTTCTTTACCAGATTTCCCCCTTGTGATACATAATGCATCCCCACCCTATCCCACTGATCATAATTTAAACATTTTGAAATCTACACTACCCCATGATCCTTCTATGGACACATATGTTTCAGCTTTTCTGGCCCACTGATTCCTGAGAAGAAGATTTTCAAAGATTTTTCCTATATATTTCTATGTAAAACTTTGATTCCCTATAATGGCCCCGCCCTTCCCCTGGGGGTCATGATTCCTACAATTTAGAATCTACACTACCCCAGAATGCTTCCACATAAGCTTCACTTTTTCTGGCCCAGTGGTTCTTGAGAAGAAGATTTTCAAAGATTTTTCCTATATATTTCTATATAAAACTTTGATTCCCCATTGTGGCCCCGCCCTTCCCCCGGGGGTCATGATTTGAACAATTTAGAATCTACATTATACCAGGATGTTTCCACATAAGTTTCAGCTTTTCTGGCCCAGTGGTTCTTGAGAAGAAGATTTTCAAAGATTTTCCCTATATATTTCTATGTAAAACTTTGATTCCCCATTGTGGCCCCGCCCTTCTCCCGGGGGTCATGATGTGAACAATTTAGAATCTACATTATACCAGGATGCTTCCACATAAGTTTCAGCTTTTCTGGCCCAGTGGTTCTTGAGAAGAAGATTTTCAAAGATTTTTCCTATATATTTCTATATAAAACTTTGATTCCCCATTGTGGCCCCGCCCTTCCCCCGGGGGTCATGATTTGAACAATTTAGAATCTACATTATACCAGGATGCTTCCACATAAGTTTCAGCTTTACTGGCCCAGTGGTTCTTGAGAAGAAGATTTTTTAATGACCCAACCCTATTTTTGTCTTTTCTTGATTATCTCCCCTTGCGAGGGGATATGTCCCTTCATTTTAACAATTTAAATTCCCCTTCACCCAAGGATGCTTTGTACCAAGTTTGGTCAAAATTGGCCCAGTGGTTCTTGAGAAGAAGTCGAAAATGTGAAAAGTTTACAGACAGACAG
The DNA here is from genome assembly GCF_032062105.1 of Saccostrea cuccullata. Classification (NCBI taxonomy): domain Eukaryota; kingdom Metazoa; phylum Mollusca; class Bivalvia; order Ostreida; family Ostreidae; genus Saccostrea; species Saccostrea cuccullata. Next base: position 182,046 of record NW_026922867.1, on the reverse strand, counting down.
ACAGACAGACGGACGGACGACGGACAAAATGTGATTAGAAAAGCTCACTTGAGCCCTTGGCTCAGGTGAGCTAAAAACTTTACAGACAGACAGCTAGACAGACGGACGGACAGACGGACAAAATGTGATCAGAAAAGCTCACTAAAATGATCCTTAAAACCGATGCAGAAAATTATGTATCTTAGTGTAGTCTACTTGTATGCAAAGTTATATTGAAATCAGGCCAAAACTGTAGAAGGAGTAGCATTTTGAAAGAATTTCACAGAAATTTTTATCTCTAGTAACCATGGCAACAACGTTCATCGAAATCAACAAGAGGCCCATGGGCTACATCGCTCACCTGAGCACTAAGGGTTGGAAAAAGTAGAAAATGGCTTTTTATTGTAAAGTTTATATCCAAAAGTAGTCCTATAACCAATCATGGATTTGCTATTTTTTAAATGATTTTTAAAGAATTTTCCTATATATATCTTTAAAAAATTTCGTCGGCCATTTTGGCCCCACCTTACCCATGGGGGTCATGATTTGAACAAACTTGAATCTACAATACCTGAGCATGCTTCCATATAAATATGATGAATTATGGCTTTGTCATTCTTGAGAAGATGATTTTTAAAGAATTTTCCTATATATTTCTATGTAAAACTAAATTGGTCGGCCATTTTGGCCCCGCCTTACCCCCGGGGGTCATGATTTGAACAAACTTGAATCTACACTACCTGAGAATGCTTCCATATAAATAAGATGAATTATGGCTTTGTCATTCTTGAGAAGAAGATTTTTAAAGAATTTTCCTATATATTTCTATGTTAAACTTTGGTCGGCCATTTTGGCCCCGCCCTACCCCCGGGGGTCATGATTTGAACAAACTTGAATCTACACTACCTGAGAATGCTTCCATATAAATATGGTGAATTATGGCTTTATCATTCTTGAGAAGAAGATTTTTAAAGAATTTTCCTATATATTTCTATGTTAAACTTTGGTCGGCCATTTTGGCCCCGCCCTACCCCCGGGGGTCATGATTTGAACAAACTTGAATCTACACTACCTGAGGATGCTTCCATATGAATATGATGAATTATGGCTTTGTCATTCTTGAGAAGAAGATGTTTTAAGAATTTTCCTATATATTTCTATGTAAAATTTTGGTCGGCCATTTTGGCCCCGCCCTACCCCCGGGGGTCATGATTTGAACAAACTTGAATCTACGCTACCTGAGCATGCTTCCATATATATATGATGAATTATGGCTTTGTCATTCTTGAGAAGAAGATTTTTAAAGAATTTTCCTATATATTTCTATGTAAAACTTTGGTCGGCCATTTTGGCCCCGCCTTACCCCCGGGGGTCATGATTTGAACAAACTTGAATCTACACTACCTGAGAATGCTTCCATATAAATAAGATGAATTATGGCTTTGTCATTCTTGAGAAGAAGATTTTTAAAGAATTTTCCTATATATTTCTATGTTAAACTTTGGTCGGCCATTTTGGCCCCGCCTTACCCCCGGGGGTCATGATTTGAACAAACTTGAATCTACACTACCTGAGAATGCTTCCATATAAATAAGATGAATTATGGCTTTGTCATTCTTGAGAAGAAGATTTTTAAAGAATTTTCCTATATATTTCTATGTTAAACTTTGGTCGGCCATTTTGGCCCTGCCCTACCCCCGGGGGTCATGATTTGAACAAACGTGAATCTACACTACCTGAGCATGCTTCCATATAAATATGGTGAATTATGGCTTTGTCATTCTTGAGAAGAAGATTTTTAAAGAATTTTCCTATATATTTCTATGTAAAACTTTGGTCGGCCATTTTGGCCCCGCCCTACCCCCGGGGGTCATGATTTGAACAAACTTGAATCTACACTACCTGAGCATGCTTCCATATGAATATGATGAATTATGGCTTTGTCATTCTTGAGAAGAAGATGTTTTAAGAATTTTCCTATATATTTCTATGTAAAATTTTGGTCGGCCATTTTGGCCCCGCCCTACCCCCGGGGGTCATGATTTGAACAAACTTGAATCTACACTACCTGAGCATGCTTCCATATATATATGATGAATCATGGCTTTGTCATTCTTGAGAAGAAGATTTTTAAAGAATTTTCCTATATATTTCTATGTAAAACTTTGGTCGGCCATTTTGGCCCCGCCTTACCCCCGGGGGTCATGATTTGAACAAACTTGAATCTACACTACCTGAGAATGCTTCCATATAAATAAGATGAATTATGGCTTTGTCATTTTTGAGAAGAAGATTTTTAAAGAATTTTCCTTTATATTTCTATGTTAAACTTTGGTCGGCCATTTTGGCCCCGCCCTACCCCCGGGGGTTATGATTTAAACAAACTTGAATCTACACTACCTGAGCATGCTTCCATATAAATATGATGAATTATGGCTTTATCATTCTTGAGAAGAAGATTTTGAAAGAATTTTTCTATATATTTCTATGTAAAACTTTGGTCGGCCATTTTGGCCTCGCCCTACCCCCGGGGGTCATGGTTTGAACAAACTTGAATCTACACTACCTGAGCATGCTTCCATATGAATATGATGAATTATGGCTTTGTCATTCTTGAGAAGAAGATGTTTTAAGAATTTTCCTATATATTTCTATGTAAAACTTTGGTCGGCCATTTTGGCCCCGCCCTACCCCCGGGGGTCATGATTTGAACAAACTTGAATCTACACTACCTGAGGATGTTTCCCCATAAGTTTCATCTTTCCTGGCACAGTGGTTCTTGAGAAGAAGATTTTTAAAATACGCCACCAAATTTTCATTAATTCCCAACTATCTCCCCTTGAATGAAGGCGTGGCCCTTCATTTGAACAAACTCGAATCCCCTTCACCCAAGGATACTTTGTGGCAAGTTTGGTTGAAATTGGCCCAGCGGTTCTTGAGAAGAAGTCGAAAATGTGAAAAGTTTACAGAAAGACAGACGGACAGACAGACAGACGCCGGACAAAATGTGATCAGAAAAGCTCACTTGAGCTTTCAGCTCAGGTGAGCTAAAAACCGATGCACAGAATTATATGTATCTTAGTGTAGTCTAATTGTGTGCCAAGTTATATTGAAATCGGACCAAAACTGTAGGAGGAGTAGCATTTTGAAAGAATTTCACAGAAATTTCTATTTTTATTAACCTCGGCAACACCGTTCATTGAAATCAAAAACCTATGCATAGAATTATGTATCTTAGTGTAGTCTACTTGTGTGCCAAGTTATATTGAAATCAGGCCAAAACTGTAGGAGGAGTAGCATTTTGAAACAATTTTACAGAAATTTCTATTTTTAGTAACCATGGCAACAACGTTCATCGAAATCAAAAACTGATGCACAGAATTACATGTATGTATCTTAGTGTAGTCTAATTGTGTGCCAAGTTATATTGAAATCGGACCAAAACTGTAGGAGGAGTAACATTTTGAAAGAATTTCACAGAAATTTCTATTTTTATTAACCTCGGCAACACCGTTCGTCGAAATCAAAAATATATGCATAGAATTATGTATCTTAGTGTAGTCTACTTGTGTGCCAAGTTATATTGAAATCAGACCAAAACTGTAGGAGGAGTAGTATTTTGAAAGAATTTCAAAGAAATTTCTATTTTTAGTAACCATGGCAACAACGTTCATCGAAATCAAAAACCAATGCACAGAATTATATATCTAAGTGTAGTCTAATTGTGTGCCAAGTTATATTGAAATCGGACCAAATCTGTAGGATGAGTAGCATTTTGAAAAATTGTTTACAGACAGACGGATGGAGGCCAGATGCATTACTATCGCATATGCTCTTTTGGTCTCTGACCAGTAGAGCTAAAAAAGAGAACAAATTGCACTGGTTTAATGTACGAGTAACTTGGGTTTGCAGTTGCAATTCTGAAAAGTACATTAAGATATGGCTTCCAAATCTATTTCCACTATTAGCTTTCAGGCTATAACCAATATTATACTTTAATACTGAGTTAATAGTATTTCAAACTCAGGGTAAATGTACACTGCAGTTACTAAAGGATGATTTATGGGTTGGAGTAATGGATGAATCCTTTATATGACCCAATCTTTTTTTAAGTAAAATTTGTTTTTTTTAAAGATGCAAATTGAGAAACCATGCAAAACATTGTAACTGAAATCAACTTTAATAACTTTTCATTTGCTTCAGGAAAATGGAATAAAGATATGACTTTCCATACAATCTTTTGTTAATTCATTGCTCTTCGACTTGATCAATGTCTGTTCTTTCGTCCAATCAGCCTTCATGGCTTGCCTCTAGACGTAAGGCATGGTCATCTTTAACATGGGGTAGATCTTTTCAAGTCTTGGAGTGTTCTTTCAACTTAACACATCTCTATAAGGTTTTTCTGTTTCAAAATCTAGATTCTGTATCTCTTGTAAACCCTGAAAAACACATGATGACAGAAATATTCAGCCAACAGCCAGAACCCAGAAAGAAGTAAATATACCTTTTCTTTTTTCTTTCCATTTGTTTCAAGACTATACACACATACTGTACAAGTGGAAATTGTAGCGAGACGCAAATTAAGTGATTTGTCCATAAAAGCTGGTATTTTATTTACAGCAAAATGTTATTTTAGCAATTTTAGAATGCTCACCAAAGAAGTTTTTACAAAAAAAAAAACAAAAAAAAAAAAACAATTAATTTTCAGTGATATTCAATTTTAGTGATATTTGCACCTCTGCTTATACATGTAATGCCAAAATTAAATCCCCACTAGAAATTCCGCTTACACAGATCACAATGGTTAGCTTACCTGTAAAACAAGCTTAATATGGGCCTTTATTTTGGCAGCGTCTTTGGTGAAAACGTCTATCTTGTCGTTTATTATGGAGACTTTCTTGTCAATAAAGCTCAGCGCCTCATCATGTGTCATTTCCAGGAAAAATCCATAACCCACGCTCACAAAAATCATGGAGGCATCTGGACTAAAGGGAAAATAAAATTCAAAATAGTCAATTGATTTTCAAAAAGTGTCTCTACAGTCATTTATCACAAAGAATTACAGATTACCAAATTTAACTCTGCGTTTATCCCTTAGCACTTCGCAAAAAAAAAAAAAAAAAAAAAAAATCTGTCACACCTACACATGTGCTTGTACATAGAAGTTACAACCTAGATCCACTTGGGTTTTCAAACCTTCTGCTTTGTAATCTGACTCCTGAAACAAAGAAAATAATAAATTGCACAGGATTATTGATTAAAATAATTTAAAAAAACCCAAGCAATTAAAATACTCGTACATTATGCATTTTTTAAAACTTTGGATGGTCCCTGATAATATAGGCAATCAAAAGCCCTGATCATCCATTTGGAATAAAGTACATGTATCGTTTTTTAACTTTTAAGTAATTTTCTCTTCATCTTTATAGTGTTTCGGGCTATATGGATCACATGTATCACTGTATCAGCCTGGATAGCTCAGTGGTTAGACTACCTGAATAATAATGCAATGGTCATGACCAAGGTTCAACTAATTTCTGTCAAGTTGAATTATAAGACAGCTTTGTTTAGACCAATGTATTAGTTCCAACCAGACACAACTATACCTGAGAGCATGCAAACCCAAAGCGCATGCTGAGTTCGCTTCCTGGCTTTGCTCAGGGTCTGCTTACAGAAATTTTGGGACTGCTCTGGGTGCTTCTTCAGTGCACTTTGGGTTTACTTGGTGTCAACCCTAGTGGATCCCAATCGAATCCGAAAGCAAATTTTATCCCAGAAGGAAAACCCGGGGTGCGCTTTGAGTTTGCATTCTCATACATTGTGTCCAATCGGGACAGTAAATTAAGGCATGAGAGGTTTAGAAAATCCTGCTACATGTAGGACATGTATACAAAATCTTTTGGACAATTAAGCTGGACAAATACTGATGTTTCCCTTCACAATCTCTCTATACTTATGCAATAAGAGTTTGTTCAGCTGTTCAGTGTTCAGCATACATCAGTGGACATGTACCTTTACTCTTTCGATGACAGTCTTTAGCTGTAAATATTCTGCCACTTCTCCATATAATTTGTCTCTCTGATCTAATACTTGACTGAAAATAGAAAAAAAGTATGTTCATTTGCCTACAACTGATTACCAGGTTTTCTGGCACTTTCTGTTATTAACATCATGTGATAAATTAACTGACTTATATACGTTAATTTCATTCAAAATTAAATATTTATCGTTCTTCTATAGACTAACATTTAGCATTTACATTACCTTAGGTCTGTCTTCAATCTTTCATTTAGAAACTGCTCATACTGTTCAACTTTTGATGGGATGCTTGCATCACACATGCTGGTATCAAAAGTAAATTCAGAGTAATTTCCCTTGTTTTACGACAATCAGAATTTACTCTAAATCTTTCAAGTTTCTAAATCCATCTTTAATTTTTGCTAAAAAATATTGTTTTTAAGAAAAAATATTCTGAAAAAAAATATTAAATTAGCTCATTCAACCTTTACCGACCACAATCGGAGTTCCTCGGATGACTCGTACCTCGCCAATCGGAGTTCCTCGGATGACTCGTACCTCGCACATAACCTCGGATGTCAACGGTGATCTACCATCTTGCTGATTCAGTCATGTGATCTTATTTGAATTTCTTTCAAATGTCATACATTTGAAATCGGAGTTATTTTGTGGCACACTCAACAGTTTTTTCTTGCTTTCAAAGCCTGTTAACTTGAGGATGTAATCAAAACCTGCTTACGATAAAGAATTGCATAAATTAAGAAACATTTTCGACGAACGTTATGCAGAGCGAAATATGAAATGAGTGATAAGGCAGTTTCCGGCGGAGAAATGTAAGGATCTGTTGCGTATTCCTCCACCAATATTGGTTTGAATGGAGCGGAGCGGAGTCAGCCGAGGATTGCCGATTGTACCGACCATGTTACCGTCAACGTGACATTTCCGGTCATAGAAATGGCCGAGTTGCTCTTAGACTCGGACATCCGAATTTGGGTGTTTTTACCCATTGTATTGATCACATTTTTCACTGGAATCATAAAACACTATGTAACGATACTTTTATCATCAGAAAAGAAGACTGAACTACAGCAAGTTACTGATAGGTAAGCAGGAACGGGCAATGATATAGTCTCGAATTTCCTCAGTTTTCAGAGTGATCTTTAACAGGTCCAGCACAATACCCCGATAAAGGTATATAGCTTGATAAAGCTATATAGCTTTATCAAGGTATTTAAAATACCTTGATCAAGGTATTCTATGTAATGAAAATTCAAAAAAATTCTTTAAAAATTAATTACTGAAAGTCGAGTTCTGAGTTTTTGTCAGTTTGTCCAGGTTGGGCACACACCCCCAAATGGTCATTTAACCCCCGTTTGGTGGTCAATCGCCCATATCGGCGTCTTTTTTACCTACCAAATGGTGGTCTTTTTTATTCAAGTCCAATTCTTATTAAAATAAAGCAAAAGCGCATTTACTCAGGCATTGGGGAATTTTGATTAACATATTCCTCGCCCATTTAATACAATTTAGTCAATTTTCCATGTGGAATTTCTTTGGAACTTCGTAAAAACGAAACCCATAGTTGTTCGTGACGGCCGAACTATTTGCTCAAACATTACGAAAAATTATTTTGTTGTGTATAGTTCGGTAAAAAATATATTTAAACAAGAGATGTTAGTCTAGAGAAGTAACTTTATAAATGATCTTTCAATCTGCGACTATATAAACCTCTATAAAATCCCGTTAAACATGAGCTCCTTGTATCTTATTCGTATGGTGGGCACTTATTGCTATAATATTCATTTTTTCCTACATTTGAATGTAACATTTATTCTTTATTTTCTTTTAGGATGAAGTTACGATTTCTGTGCGACCCTTTGTGGTTTAGTATGCATATCTATGATGTATCTACTACATTTATTAAATTTTTTTGAATAAAAAATTTACAAAGTGACATTTTGCAATTATTCTTGTTTTTATTCCAAGATTATAGTTTTGGAGCGATTATTTTATCATGAATTCACTGCATATCGTAATTTTGTAAAAGATAAAACCATTGCATACAAAATAAACGGAATGAAAGCGAATTCTTACCCTTCCCCTAATTTTACTTGTTGAAAATTAACATTAATGGGCCTCCATAGTTAAATCAGTCTTTTGACCCAAGTTCGGAAGAGATCGTCATTTTTAATTGGTTAAGATAATTGATTGGTTGCCCGGATGGCAGAAATATGAAGTGATAAACACGATTGATAGGTGCAACTACGCACGAGATGGAGGGAATTTTTCTTTTTAAGTTAAAACACAGAAACGTTACACTTGTTTACATAGGTGACGATTTTGTCAAATATTTGAACAACACTGCGCAAAAATACCCGCGTTGAAATTCTGATTTTTTTTGTTCAAAGTTTAGAAAAATATCTATGTTTTATTCCCCATGAGTTGAAATTATGCGCCATTTCACGTCATTCCAGAGAACTGAACAAAACGATTTTTCTCTCCCATTTGATGGTTAATAAAGACGCTGATATGGGCGATTGACCACCAAACGGGGGTTAAATGACCATTTGGGGGAGTGTGCCCAACCTGTTGTCTACTCGTGCATGAAAAACACTCTGGTATTAAAAAGAAGGCATAAAATAACGTCTCCTCACACGGCACGTTTTTCTACTGATTTGGTTGTGTTTGAGTACTTTACATGCATGGGTAAATTTACTGACAAAAACTCAGAACTCGACTTTCAGTAATTAATTTTTAAAGAATTTTTTTGAATTTTCATTACATAGAATACCTTGAAATGGGAAATCAGCCCAACAATTTTTAGGGTGAACGAACATGGAACCATCTTTAAAATAAATGAATATGGATCACTTCCAATTAAACTAGTTGTTTTGAACCAAATGTTTTAAACCAGTTGGACTGTGCATCGACAAAGAAAGGCTAACTAATTAGCAGACAGATTTTGCAGGCTGATATTATGTGGTAATTGTACTAGTTGTATCAGAAAATTTTTGCAATGTCTGTATGATTTTACAGGGTTCGAAATTAACTTTTTTTAGCACTAGTCCGCACGGACTAGTGACTTCTAGCTTGCACTAGTCCGCAAACTATTCCACTAGTCCGCCCTATAGGATGTAAAAAGAATAAAACAAATCTTAAAATTTTATCAATTAATGCAATGAAATATGTGTCCACACATCAGTTGGAAGCATGTGGTGAAAGAAAGAGGGTTTTCAACTTTCAGAAATCTCCTCATGGTCACGTCTTTGTCAATTGATCACAATCTAGAAAACGCTTTATCGCGGTTGCGTTTCTCGGTTATTTTCAAACATCTAAGAGACTCGGAAATAAAATTAATAAAATGTGAACCGATTCAAGACTTATATCCGGATTTTCACTAGTCCGTACGGACTAGTACCTTACAAAGTCTGCTAGTCCGACACAATTTTTACTTGTCTCGGACTTACGGACATGAGTTAATTTCGAACCCTGATTTTATCTGTTGACAACAGGGTAAAAATGTACAGGTTGGGACATTATTTGTGCATAGAAAAGCTTAAGATAAGAAAGAGTCCTGTATAGATCTGTAATTGTCATCATGATCCATACTTATCATGCTTATAATTTTAAAATGACAAGTGAATCTTTTTTCAGTCATGTGTTGATAAGGAGCAGAATCTTAAGAGAAAATGGAAAATTCATTACAAAACAGGTACAAAGTTCATATAATATTTTGTAAATTTAAAATTGAATCCAAAATTAAAAAGATATCGGAAGCTACAGCCTACAATCGATGTAAAAGGAAAGAAGCATGATGATTGCAATCTTTTTAATTTGTACAGTCTTTATTAAATCTTTTTTTTTGCAGGGGTTTTTAATGAGAAAAAGCTTTTTTAATGCAGAAAATTCAGGATATTTTAAAACAGAAAAGAGGGAATCTACTGCCAAAAATCCAATGACAGGTACAAAGTAGTTTGTTATTATCTTGGATTAAAATCAGTCCTAACATCTAGAAATGGTATGCCCAAAAGATGGCATTTAAAAATAAATAGGTGGAAACAATCCTTTAGCAATACATTTGAGTGATTTGAAAGTAGTTCATATAGATCAATTTTCAAATGATTTTCAAGGGTAATGGAATTGGATTGCAATTCTTTTACATGTTTATTTAGTTTACCGGTAGTTCTGAAATCTAGTAACAAGTGAAGATGAAATTGAGTGGAATTTTTTTTAGAAAAATGTAGAATGAAAGGATTGAGGATAGATAAATTTTAAAGTAAATGATGATTTTAGCCTTTGTCAAAATTCCACTACATATACTTACTTTAGATTCCTCTTCTGTGTGAGAACTTAATTTTTGCAGAACTACACATCTGTCTGCTGGCTTACAAAAAAGTGTGATTCTCATGTACATGTGTAATACATGTACTTGTAGTGATGAGGATAATGTACAACAATAAGCACAGGCTTCCAGATTTTTTATTTCAGACATGCTTACTTTTCTCTTTATTTGTAGATCCCTCAATGATGACAGACATGCTGAAGGGAAATGTCACCAATGTGTTACCTATGATCATTATAGGAGGATGGATTAACTGGGCATTCTCAGGGTTCTTAACAAGTAAGTACTCTGGTTATAATTTGAATTAATAAATACCTTAAGTGCAACATTTATTTTTGAATTAATAAATACCTTAAGTAGAACATTCATATTTTGTATTAATAAATACCTCTTATCAACTGTTACCAGTTGCCCGCGTGGCGCAGTGGTTAGAGCGTCTGCTCTAGAGTCGCGAAGTAAGGAGTCAATCCTTACGTCGCGGGTTCGAATCCCACTGTGGGACGTGGAGACCGGTCCTTCGGATGAGACCGTATAAACCGAGGCCCCGTGTCGCAGTAGGTGCTGGCACGTAAAAGATCCCTCACTGCTCAAAGGCCCTGAGTGCCGAGCATAGGACAAAATTTGTAGCCCTCCACCGGCAAGTGGTGGCGTCTCCATATGAGTGAAAAATTCTCGAGAGGGACATTAAACAACATACAATCAATCAATCAATCAATCAACTGTTACCATACATAAAAATGGATGTTTAAGTTGGTCAAATCAAACATAGATAAAAGTAAGTAATAGGTAAAATTCTTTTAAACTTTACCGTTACAAAAGATAAGGTTGACATATACTTTGTTTGTATTTTACTATAGCCAAAGTTCCATTTCCACTCACTCTACGATTTAAGCCCATGTTACAGAGAGGGGTAGAGCTGGCATCATTAGACGCTTCATGGTGAGATGACCTTGAGTTAAATTTCTTCATTAAATTTATACATATAAGATTTCACAGCATTTCATTTTATTTGATAAAATGACTTAAAAATTTGCAACTCTGTCAATTTTAAAGTTATATTGTTGTTGCATGTATGCAACTTTTTGCTAAAATATGATTTGAATTTTATTTTTAAGGGTCAGTTCAGCATCCTGGTATTTCCTCAATGTCTTTGGATTGAGAAGTTTATATACGCTTATATTAGGACAGGATAATTGTAAGTTGCATCGCAATGTTGTCTGCAAATTACAAAAACAAAAAAAAATATATACATGTATAGAAAAAAAATTGTTTTTTAATAACGAAATTAAGGAAAGACAAATATACAGGAAAAACAAGATTTTTTCTGTAAAATATTTACATTATCATCATATATAGAATTAAGATATGTACATTGTTCATTTTAAAGTAAACTTAAAGAAAAATCTTTATTTGTGGTTTTGCAATTTTTCTAAGAAAATGCTTATAGATGTCTCCATCAGTTCATTACTCAGCATGGTCTTCCATTCACTACTGATGATTATTTTTACAGCGGCTGATCAGACCAAAGCCATGCAGGAGCAGATGTCGGGGGCGGGAATGATGACTCCTCCTGATCCAATGAAAGCCTTCAAAGCGGAGTGGGAGGCGCTAGAGGTCTGTAACCACCAATGGTGTCTTCAGGGGGTGGAGGAAGATTTGATTGACGGGCCAGTGCAACCAGAGACAATTTACATCAAAAACAAATATGCATAATCATTATCCATTCACAAATAGATCCTGAAAGTGATGTAAAGGAACAAGACTTTCTGTTAAAGAATCTGACATCTGGATGTTTTCTTTTTGTTGTCTGATGTGGCATCAGTGTATCCCACAATCATTTCATATTCATGGAAATTCTCTCTTCTCGTTGATATTGGTTGGAGACTTAAAGATTAAGATACCTTGTATTCATTAATACACATTAAATTTATATATTATTAAAAGATCTACTGAATAGGATGATTAGATGGATATTGTCCTAGGCTACCTTTAAAATAAATGAATAAATGTTTTCTATAAAAGAATTCATTAAAAGGTGCAGAAGACTTGAATAAAATCAATGAAATGAAAAAAAAATATTAATAAGAGTTTACTTACTAGTCATCACCAGATCCTGAAATTATTAATAGTCGGAGAAATAAATATTAATTAAATGAGGTGCTTTTGACATTTGTTAAAATGCAACTTGGGAGTAATTTTTAATTGATGTATAATAAAACTCACCAAACTGTGTAGTATTTGTTTGGGCTCTTTTCTGTTTGTATGACTCAGATCTGCCAAATTAGTTTTTATTTTAAATAGTACATACAAAAATTTGCATCAGTATTGTTATTAAAAAAATTAGTTATGTAAATTGAAATTGCTGTATATATAATTTTAAATGATATTTTTATAGAGATTTTTTCAAACCTTATGTTTCCTTTGAGTGAAGCTAGAAATGGAAAAAAGAAAATAGTTGATAACAGAGTAGAAAAAATCTCATTGTTTTCTGGTACAATATCATGATGTTTTTAAGTTTACATACCTCTTGAAATCTTCCATTTTATTACACACACTATCATGATGCCTATTACCACCACCAATGAACTTGTTAACATTGATAATGATATGTAGAAGAATGGAAATGGAGCAGCTCTTTCGTGGAACTGTGGCTTTGTTGGCTCCGTTGACTTTGCTAGATAAACATTAATACACAATATACATTAGATTAAATTAGAGGGTGTTGATGAGAGAGAATAAACTTTCTCTGTGTATGATAAGGACTCTATAAAATTAATCAACATTACAGTTGGATATTTAACATATAGAAAACAATAGTCCGAAAAATCTGACTTTTTCCTGGCTATTTTTGCCTGTGGAAATAGACTTACCAGATAAAACGGTCATATGAGCTATTGCACTTCCTGTGCCACACATGGTCGTGTATCCAGACTCGCAAATGAATTCGGTCGTTCCATTGACTATTTCAACAGTGTATGTTATGATGCTTCTCTGCATTTTGTAACAGCTCTTTGATGTAATGTTTATGGTTTTGATATGTGCTACCCATGGAGTAAAAGTACCATAACCTCCTATTTTAAGGCACCAGCGAATGTTCTGAAATAGATTTTATAGTATGTTATGTTGTTTTCCTCTTTATTGAAAAGATTAGTCATACATGTATATATACTGAGCAAAATAAGTTTAGCAATTGCTTTCCCGTATGTATGATTTAAAAATATTTTTCTTAATTGTTCTATTATGCTTCTTCTTAAAAACAATAGAGATAAAGATAACAAAAGACAGAAATCTTTTTTTTAATTTGACACGCAGAAACCGCATCATCCAACGTTGTGACAATTCAATAAAACAAAAGGTTACGCTCGAACGCACATGGTCCGGGAACAATTTTTTACCAAAAAAAAATTCTTAACATGCTTGTAAAAGAAAACCGGTGAAAAACTGCAAAAACGTCTAATGACAAAAACACCAGGACTTTCCGAAAATGAACGTTAAAGGACTATAGGGATGCTAACAATTGGTTGCTCATAAAAAGATGTCGCTGAACACTTTTTCTTGCAACAGTCCACCAGATGTCGACTATCGAACTGATTCCGAACGACTGAACACGTAATCAATCGCCAGCGCTTAGAACGTCCACGAAAAACGACGGTTAGCAATGATCGTTTAACTGTTACAACGTCGAGACGTTACAGTTTTATGGCTGCTCCTTAAGTTGCAGAAGAGTTATGCCGTTTTACTGGAGTGAGGTTATGCGGACAATTTGTAGGAAACAGGCTACGTTAAGCCATTTTTCGAGCTCAAAGACCTCTCAAAGCAATATCACTTACTCAACGTCATCAGCAATCACGCATCGCAAAGGCACACACCAATCATCTTGGATTCAACAAAAATATTGCCTTTTCTTTGTTATACGAAGAAAATTTAACATTTCAAATGCATTATTAATTATTGGTCTACTGTTTTCTACTTGATATATTAAATACCTTTAATTGCTAAACTTATTTTGCTCAGTACGAGGGGTTATCAAAAAGTTCGTGGATTAAGGCTATAAATTTAGTACTATGTAGCCTGTGCGTTCAAAATTTATATAGAACATAAAACAACAAAATATCAAAAAATGCTGAAAATTTTAGCCTGATACGTTCATTATTTGCCAAATTATTATAAAAAGAAAACGACATGATATGATCACCCGGCGCTGTCGTCGTTATTTTCATGACGTCCGATAACGTCATCGTTTTTTCAATGTCCGCTTCTTCTACTTCATACACTGTTCTGATGAGATTCCTTAGAGCTGAGTAAGGACTTAAACCCGTCTTGTTTATATGACTCTTCAATGTCATGAACAGAGGCCTTCAATGAATATAATATTCCAAATGGATTAATACATTGGGAGAGATCTGCGCTTGATTGTGCACTTGCTGGCATATTTTGCTTTTGGGAGTTCAATATCTACAGCACACAATCAACGTCATTTTTTGACGTGATTGATTTTTCACACCTTGACTGCAAATCGACATTAATTGTGTATCCCTTTTTTCTCTGAATCTATTTTGACATTAAAAGACAAGTATTCTGGATGCATATTATGTACTGTAGCCAGTTTCAACATATTTTAGGTTTATACCAGTTTTTTTCAGGGGCAAAAATTTATAGAATGTTGGAAACAGAAACCCTTCCCCCCTTTTGATGTCATTTCAAGGCCTCATTTGTTTCGACATTCCGTGGAAAATTTACGATAAAATTTCATAGAACTTCAAGAATGAAGTGAAAATTTCATATTTTATTGAACAATTGTGTCCCGACACATACCCGAATTAACGTAATTTTTGGATGTCAAATGATCATATTAAAAGAGTTTTACTCAGTTACACATAGGTCGCAAAAACGTCGTCTTCGAGGTTTTGCCGCCTGGACATACTATTGCTTACAAAAACATAACTTATTTATTAAAAAATAGAATTTATGATTGATGGTTTATTCTTTACATAGAAAAGATGATGCTAACTAGATATTTTAAAATTCATCGATGTACCTTAAGCGGTTTTTATTTTATTACGCTAGTCCACAAACTTTTTGATATAAAAGACCAACGATATTTTTGCTGTAGTTGTCAAAAGCCAGCAAACCATCAATAGTGTCAGGGACCTATATACTAGTACATATATAGGTCCCTGCTAGTGTTCAAAGGGATGTTCTTCGGAAAAGAAACTCGGCTTAAAATATGTACATTAAACGTATATCAGAATCTACATCCGTATAGTACAGTGCCTGGCAATGAGTCATAATTTCATTTTTTTTCACTATATAATGTATTTCTATTCATTGAAGAAACAAGTATACAAGAAATTCACACGAGAATTACGAAAGTCCTAGATCCAAACGTTCAAAAGTTAAAGCCGAGGTTAAAGTTTTTTCGAAAAATAGGTCAAACTCCAAGGTCAAAGTGGTTGGATCCCAAGAGAGGATCTTTTCACAGGGAATACTAAACTAGTTCATATGTGAAGTAAGAAAGCCCTATCTCCAACTTTTCAAAAGAAAATAATGGCCAAGGTTAAAGTTTTGAAATATTTTGCAAAAGTGGATCAAAGTCCAAATTTAAGATGTCAGATATCTTGTTATTCTTATTGTATAGGTATTTTCTCAATAAATACACTTTGAAATACGAAAGCAATAACTCTAAGCAATTAAATAATGGCGAAAGAAAAGTTTTTACAAACAAATTAAACAGACGGACGAACACAGCAAAAACTACTGTATACCAGTATGTCCCGAATCCTAGATAACGATCGCAAGGGCATAAATCAACGTTATTTGTAACTTTTTATTATCTTAAAATGCAAAAAAGTACCATTTCCTCTCATTAATTTATCTGTAAGCATTGAGTAATCCGAGATTCCTCTGACTCTAACCCCTGCTTTTATATTGTGACTTTTACAGGGGTTAAAGTCAGAGGAATCTCAGATTAGCATTGAGGTGCTTTCCAAAAGAAAACCCCTTTTTTACTACAAAATAATAGTTCAATCTCAGATTAGCATTGAGGTGCTTTCCAAAAGAAAACCCCTTTTTTACTACAAAATAATAGTTGCCGATGTGATTTTAAGTAGAAAATTTTTGTTTTCATAATTCCATACCATTTAATTAATTAAACAAACTTTGATCTAAATAATGCACTTTTAAATAAAACCCTCGATTCCTAATTCGTCCATGTTCATAAAAAGTAAGACAAGCAAATTGAAAGAATTATGGTCCCCCTCTTTCGGTGTCTTTGTGGGTGAGATGTCATTTTTTTATGTTTACTTTGGTGTATTTATGAAAAATATGTTCTTTCATTAGGTTCCTATTCCGACAATTATTTAAAAGAAAAATATATCGTCTAAACTCTAAAGAGATAATTCTTTTATTTTTGAAGTGTGTATGAAAAGACCTGCAGCTTAGAATCCCACATCGTGATGTCCCCTTCACACACGAGTTCAATAGTTGTGCCGAAATCCAAGGTTTGGTTGATGATTCTTTGGCTCTTGATGTTCATTTGAATATCACTCATATATTTAGGTGATTCTGTAAAAAAAAAAAATTGTGACAGATTTAAAGATGCAAAATAAAAATTTTATGCCTCGAAAACGAAGATTCGGGGTAAATAGTTTTCACCCGTCAATCCGACTGTTTAATTTTTTCCATTCGTCTATTTTTCCGCAAAAACTTTAACCTTGCCCAAAACTTCTGATTAGCTGAATTTATGACTTTCATAACTTATATGCGTATTTCTTGTGACAAGACCTTTTAACATTTTTGACCTCTTAATTTTGGAGTTTGACCCACTTTTGCAAAAGTTACCAAACTTTAACTTTTGCCATACTGTAGTTCACTATATTTTCGCGAGTTTTCTATTTAACATATAAAGCGAGACAAAATTTTCGTGACCTGTGGTTTCTGTTGTTTAAAAATTTTTTTTATACAAATATAGGCGAGAATAAATATTGGCCAGCAAATAGACTCGCATAATAACTCGAAAAATAAATTATCGCGAATAAAAAGTGATTTTACAGTAGCTTTTTAACATATGGTGTTATGAATTTCATACTTTAAATGTGTACAAATTGTGACAAGATCTTTCAATGGGTATAAATTTTTTCAACAACGTTCAATACGTGTAACTTTATTAAATTATTCAAATAAACTTCACTTAGCAGTCTAGAAAGAATCTACAGTATGTGGCCATAAATGAGTGAAATTTTGTCTTCGACTTTAAAGTGTGACCCACTTTGAAATGCATGTACATAACTTTTAGAAAAGTGAGTACTGGGGCTTTCATATTTAAAGATGTATTTCTTCTTAAAAGGCCGTTGATCAATCGGATTTCGGGTTACAACCTCTTTAGTCTCTTAACTTTGCAGTTTGACTTAAATATTCTAAGAAACTTTAATCTTCGCCATAAATCTAACAAAAACTTAAATATAGGTAACTAAAGTTTACTATGGCTCACCATACCCAGTAGTAAATACTTTGATTTACAAAGAAACTTTACTCTAGAACTTTTTTGAAGATTTAGAGACTTAATATTTCTTATTAAGAAATTTAAAGCATAATCATTGTGTATTTTTTTACCCAGTTGATTTGGCATAGAAATTATTTTCATGTGCATGATGTATAAAGTTAATCTGATTGATTTAATATATCAGATATTTCTAGAAAATCTCAATACCACGCCCAGAAATGTGTAATTTGTAGTCGTTTACCATCAAACTCAATCGGCAGTATTTTACTTTCGTCGATGATTGGAGAAGAAGACTTGTCAACACCAACACATCTACAGAAATATTCTGTAAAATCTCCTGGACATATAATGTTATTTTTCGTAATTAATAATTCCAAAAATGCAATTTCAGGATTTGAAATATTTCCTGCAACATAAACGTTTTGTCGATTTGTCCATATATTTCCTGCTTGGTTGATTGTCACAAGAATATTTGTGTGTGTTGAACGTTGTATTATTTTTAAGGAAGTAACAGCTCTGAACTTGGCTTGGTTCGTTATACTGCATTTAACGTAAATCTTTTGTTCCTCATCGCCACTTCTATAGAATCCTTCTATGTCCACATAAGAATCTGTAAAATCCAGAGATATTTAAAGACTATTTAGTATACTGAAGACATGCGTTTATAAAGTCCATGCATTACAATTCTAACATACACTGTATATAAGAAATCCGAATTACAAACTTATCCATTTTTAGCAACAATGATTTTGTCAATAATCGCGCAAAACTTTTGTTCTTTCATTTCTTTTGAAAAGATATGTAGTTAACTTTCTGTGTCACACTTTTAACATTTACACTTGACTGATATTTATCTGTAATCATAAGGTAGCGGTATAACTATAAAAAATTCAACTTTTTGTGTATTTTATGCTACTTTAAAATAAATCAAATTTTATATGAATAATAAATTTACCTAATGTGTTAAGTTTAACCAAAGCAGGGACAGAGCTTCCAAAACTGTTTGTCACAATGCACTTGTATACCCCGGCACTAGATCGCCGTATCAAAGGAATGACATAAACCGAAGAGTCACCTAGCACAGCCTTTTCTTTAGTCCATGTGTAATTCACCTTCCATGTTGGCTCTATATGTTCAGCAACACATTTAAGTGTGACGTTTTCATCACCTAAGCGTACGTTAACCACCTCTTCAACCACTTTTGCAGATGGTATATCTTAAAAATACGCACTCTTATTTATTAAGTTATGAATGATTAATTCATGAAATATATATTTAAGGAAGTTCATTTCAGCATCAAAAGTTTAGTGCTCAAAAAAAGAAAACATTCTCACACACGACTTCCAGAATCGAACTTGCTGGTTCAGACCATCCTACAGTATTTCGAGCTCGACACTTGTATTCAGCTGCGTGTTTGCTCTCAATCATTCCTACTGTAAAGACTGAACCATTACTGACACTGTAATTCTGACGAGTCCACCGAAATGCAAGATCCTGTAACGGATTTGCATCGATGACTCTACAAATCAGATTAACTCTAGTCTGCCCAAGCAAAACTTTTCTGTATTTGAAATTTGTCTCCACAGAAGGCCGATCTAATAAAAAAAGATCATTATATATTTCTATTTTCTAGGCAAGGTTCTTTCTTTGGTATATCAGATCGATATTTTTCTTCAATATAGATGCATTTCTTTTAAATAATCGTGTCACAGAGATATTTAATTTTTATCTAAATCATGGTATGCACCAAATATGATCATTATGATAAGAATGCAAGCCTTGATCCTAGTTTAATGCATCTTTTGCCAACCTTGTATTTCACAAAGATTTACAGATGGATTTAAATTTTACAGTATATTGTTGCTTTAAAATTTACTAGTCCAATTTCCATGATAATAAAAAAAATCATCTTAAATGTTTCATTGTTTCCTCTTGTCAGACAAAAAAAAATTATTGGTAAGGACTTTCTGGTACATGCCGTGTACCCTTTAAACTGAAAGCTTTTAAATATAAAAAGTGGCGAATTTTTTATATTATATGAAAAGGAAACAATTTCAATTTGGAATGGCCGGATCGTTTACCCAAAAGATATCAATAATTGAAAGAAAACTTACATAAAATGTTGATTGATCTTCTTTTCATTAATGGTTTTTCATTTGTAGAATTTTGAGATGCTAAACACTGAATCAGCGTTCCCTGTAGTATCCTTGTACCTTTTAGATGAAGCATACTGCACACAGAAAATGTACTGTTGTTTAAGTCTTCGATAGAAGTCTTCGTATTCTTTAAAATTTGCCTTTCACCTAGAAACCAAGAAATTGAGGGTACGGGTCTTGAAGGTGATGTACAGCAATTGAATTGAGCAACGTCTCCCTCTTGAATATCAATAATTTGATCCAAAGGCTCGAAAAATAAAAAGTTGACTGAAACTAAGAAATTTATATAAAATATAGAAGAATTTATGTTTTCCTCCTTGAGTTATCTGTTTTAAAATATTTATTTACAAGCATATAATTCAAAGAAATAAATATACCTATAATTTTTATCTTTGAATAGGCGGTGATTTTTATTTGCCCTTTTACAGCCTTACACTCAAGAGCACTGTCATGTTCAGGTTGCATTACTTCCAAACAGAATAAATTCAGATTGAAATCACAGCATGACACATTGACAATACTTTTATAAACCGAGCATTCCTGTAAAATCATGTTTGCGGTAAACACTATAGAAGAGGAAACTTTTATTTCCACTAAGTCGTAGCTTCCATTAACTCTGCATTGTACTCTAGCTCTGTCATTTCCACTCATAATTGAGGGAGACTTCAAAGAAACGTCAAGTTTACCTAGAAGAAATAACATAATTTCTTTATACGTTCTATTCTTCAATTTTCGACTTCGCCTTCATTTAAATAAAAAAATGTAATTTAAGTAGAGATGGTTTACCGTATGAAAAAAACAATAAAGAAAGCAAAATTATGACAGAAAATGCCATGATTTAGTCTATGTTGCATCAAGGTCAACTTATTTTCGTAAACCACTTGGTGACGTCTTATGTAGTTTGAATGCAAAGGATAACATATAAGGTTCAAACGAAATGGGGGAAATGTAATGCTGGCATGTGGGTGTTTCTAGATATATTTTTTTAAATTTGTTAATTAATTGTTTATGGACTCATTTTAGAGGAAATGAACAAAAATGAACTTTATAGCAAAAATAGGAAGTAATAATATGTTTTAGGAAATGTAGAATGATGATGGCCATTTAAAAAAAAAAAAAAAAGAATTATTGCATAAATTCGAAAGTAATGCGTGTATTTGAAAAGTGAATGGACCACATGTACTTAAACTATGAAAGTTGGGTCTCTGTGTTCTGTGAAAAATAAATAATGAAGTTTGTAAACTTTTTGTATCAGAGAAATTAAACATTGGCTTATAATTAAGAGCCGGGTTTAGTATATTGTAAGTAATAAATAATGCCGAGCGACCCTGGCTTTTGTGACTGGGGTTCTATTATACACTTATCCACTGGGTGCGAGAGGGATAGCTCTTTTATCAAACCCGCGACAGAGAACTATTCCTCGAGGGCTTGCCCGAGGGGAATAGTTCCTGTCAAGGGTTTCATAAAAGAGCTATCCCCCTCGCACCCAGTGGATAAGCGTTTTATTATACTGATGTATAACATAATTTCTGAGGTTTGAATTTTTTGGAGTAAGATAATTCTGCAAGAATAATCAGAAATCCTGATGACGTCACAATGCAACTGAAGTCATTATGACATCATCAGTTTAAAGATTTATCGCTGGAAATCAAAATTGGCGGCAACAATTGCATGAAAATTTTCCGAGGGTGGATAGCAAAAACTATACCCCGGGGTATAGCTTTGCTATGCATGGACTATACAGGATAGTTATTTTACCCTCTGAACTTTAGATAGGAAACATTTTAAAAGAAGTATAATAATTTATTTTAAAAAAATGAAATATGTCAGAAAGGACAGTTATAACTTAATGCATATGACTACTGAGAATAGAAATTAAAATTTTAAAGATTTTTTTCCTTTTTGTTTTAATCTATTGGTTTTCAATATGTCTTTTATTTTCTCTATTCAATTACTTCGTTTTAATGGCCAATAAACAGATTCATTGGAATCAGTGAAAGGATTTATGAATAGCTGTATATATATAAAAGAAGGACTTCCTTTGTCATAATGAACATGCATTACGCCTTTGTTGATTTTGTTTATAGTACACATTGTAGAAATCCTAATACTTACGAACACGAATAATGAAGAATTATAAAATAAAAGGACAAGATAGGGTAACAGCCGAATCTGGCCCCTTATTTGATGTAAAAATCAGAACACTGAACACTGAACACAGAGCTCTTACCCTATCTTGTCCTTTGTCAAAATTTATAAAAAAATATTTCATAACAGTCTGTTCATCTTGAATCCACCATATGCATGTATATATTTACTGATTTTATGTTTACTTCATTCTTTTTTTCTTTATATACTTGTCTATTTTTTCACCCCATCCTTACACTTATCACCTTTTACTAAAAGAAATTTATCATATCTTCTAGCCTTATAGAAAAAGCCTGTGGAATTCCCTCCTTCCGTACGGAATGATAACACCCTCTTACTAGAAGAAATTGTAACAGAAGAAGAGACCACTGATAAAAGACTTTTAGAAGAAGAGGCTTCTCACGGAATGACAAATACTTTTAATAAAAAGAGTTGTATATTATAAACAAGTTTAACCTATAAACTTTAACTCTGACCTTCCTTGTTCTTTCATTAAATTTTTAATGATTAAATATAATTTATTATACACTACCTTTACTTATTTTTTTTTAAAATCTCATTACATGATATACACAGTACCTCTAGACTAGCCTTTTTTTAATTTCAATTTTTTACTCTGAATGACGTCATCAAAATCTATGGATTCTTGGTGCTAGGACTCTTTTAAACCCTGAAACAATCAAAGGTAATATTACAGGCCTAATTGTGTTAAATTCTAAAAAAAAAAATCAGTAGAGGCCTTTAGATTTAGTTTCATTTCTGTATTTTTAAATCTACCTCATGTGTGCTAATAAATGTCCACTGACCCCGGTGGCATATTTCAAGGGCATTTTTATATCTGGACTACCATTTGAATCAAACGGGGGGGGGGAGATTTTGGAAACGATAATATTCCTTGAAAAAACATTATCTGTCCTTGAATGGACTGGAAATACCGGGTAAATAATCTATCGATTGTCCCTAAAAATTGCACCCCTCCCCCCATTCAGAATCAAAAGGCCCCCTTATCTTTCCAAATAGACATCCATCCATATGCAAACCTTTTTAATTTATATGTGTAAAGAAATTTCCAACTGTTCAATATGCTATGTTTTAACAGTACTTGGTTTTATTGTTACTGACCAGGCGCGGATCCAGGAATTGATGTTACAATGGGCCCCAAAAGTAGGCAAGGGGTCTGAGGGCCGCCTTGAGGCCCCCAGTTAGTACAGGGCAAGGTCCTGGTGGGGGCCCATGGGGCGAAGCCCCCGGAATCCCTGGATTCTATAGATTTTGTAGGATAAAAATGAGGCCTACCTAGTAGTTTACATTTTGTGATTTACTTTAACTTAGACCATTTTAAGGGGGGGGGGGGCTCTCCGGGTGCCCCCCCCTTAAATCCTCCACTGATGACAAGGCCATTAAACTATAGTTTAATGAACGGAAGCAGCTGTGGCAGAAAAATACATAACCCGCGTAAGCGGGTTCTGTAAATTTTTTCTAAATTTTTAAATCTAATATATTAAATGTTTATTATATAATTTCTTCTACAAAATAAGGCCATTCCAAGTTTTTCTCTGTTTAGCGTCCACCCATATTTCAAAAACCTAGCTACATATTTGCAAAAAACACACAAGTCAAAAAAATAAAACACATATTTCATAGTAAGGCCAAAATAAATAAATTGCTAGATTTTCATCCGATTTTTTTTTTAATCGAGGCGATTGGGCGGCTTTTATTTCATATTTTTTAATTTTTTTTAATTTTGCAAATTTTTTATTGACCTTGTCAATCGGTGTAATTTTATCTACAATACCCGAATAAAAGTCATAGTAAAGGTTCAATTATTGCTTACTTCTCATTATCACCAATTTTTTTCTACCAATGGCCCTTGTTTACAATATGTACGCATGTATAACAGCAATCACCACCTTTTCAGCTGTTTAAAATCATGACGACTTTCGCGGGGTTTAAAACGAAAGTAGAATGGTAGATGAATACCCATCCCGATCAGAATTAAACCGTAGAAAAACAAAAAATAAAAGAAATAAAAGAAATCGAGGAGGGCGGGGATGAGAATCTATGAACATTTTTATTATGGTCTAATAAGAATGATGTAGTTCAAAAGATACAATTTTTTAAAATCTTTTTTTCATAAACAAAGTTATTTTATTCAGCAAAATCAAATTATTAAAAACTGAAACTATTCCAATAATGAAAATTATACAAAAATTTAGAGATATTGCCAGAAGTCACAAATTTTGACCTGAATAATGTATTTTTGGACTCTTAATTCTGTTTGTTTCTCTGACATGGTGTGTCAAAAACCAAGGCGCTAAACATAGAAAAAAAACTTGGAATGGCCCAAATACTAATAAAACATATCTGAATATCATTCTAAATAAATGTTGATTTTTAGGGGGTAAAAATTGTCTCCTCATAATTATATATATACCCTTATACTCCTCTCTCTTTTATAATAGCTTAATATTTACAGTTATGATTAGAAAAAGAAAAAGAACTGTTCAATACCAAGTGTTCCAGCCAAATGGTAGAAAAAAGACTATAACAGTTAAGGTTGGAGGTACAAAGACCGAATCCACCTCCCCCTGCAGCACCCTTTCACCTCCTGCGTGTAAAATACCAGAACCCAGTGTTCCTATTGCTGAGAATAAAAACAAGAAGTCCAGAGGTATTATATAATATATAATAAATTTACTATTATAACTGTTGAGCCATGTATGAACACAAATTTATTACTAAAACTACACAGACATAACAGTGGCAGATTTAAGAAGCTGACCCCCCACCCCCCCACCCCCCCAGCTGTGGTATAAATGTGTTAGAGTCAGATACACATTGAAATGGTTTGTTCCCTTTTTTCACACATTTGAATAACAGGTAATTAAAGAATGTGAAAAATTGGACCAGGTGAGATAATCACTTAATTGCTATAGTCTATACCATACTAAGTAAGTACTAGGTTAAAGGTGAACTTATAGTGAAAAAATAAGAGAATAAATACAAAGTTTAAGCATTTAATATAGTCATTTTATGTTATAATTATCTGATTATATAAGACCTTCTGGGCTTGGGCGTTATTTTCAAATTAATTTTTATTATCTATTTTTTTTTTGTATCTTTAATTCATTTAGTATTTTATCATGATTGAAAAGTAAAAAGATTGAAAAGTATCCTTTTCTTAAGAAATTGGACATAAAAAAATAAATATTAATAATTTATTTTACAAAATATTCAATAAAATCAATTTTTTTTCATGAATATATATAGAATTTTAATAAAATGCTTATAAAATTGTTTTAAACTTCTTAAGAATATTTTAAGCTAAATCAGGTATTCACAGGTAAATCCAGGTAAATCCTAACCAGAAATCAGACTATAATTGAATTGCTATCAAAACACACTTAACACCCATTGTTTATACCTAATTATCAAATGTATGCAAAACGGGAACACACCATTGAAACAGTAAGTGAACTTTATCCTTCAGAAATTAATCCCACCATACGAGTCATGCAAAAAAAAAAATAATAAAAAAACAAGAGGACCATGGGCCACATCGCTCACCTAAGAAGCTTTGACCATTTTGTTCTTTACTAGATTCCCCCCTTGTAATACATATTGTGACCCCACCCTACCCCACTGATCATAATTTAGACAATTTGAAATCTACACTACCCCAGGATGCTTCCACATAAGTTTCAGCTTTTCAAAGATTGTTCAATATATTTCTATGTAAAACTTTGATTCCCTATTGTGGCCCCGCCCTACCCCCCCCCCCCCCCCCCCCCCCCCATTGGTCATGATTTGAACAATTTAGAATCTATACTACCCCAGGATGCTTACACATAAGCTTCAGCTTTTCTGGCCCAGTGGTTCTTGAGAAGAAGATTTTAAAGTTTTTTCCTATATATTTCTATTAAAAACTTGGATTCCCCATTGTGGACCCGCCCTACGCCCGGGGATCATGATTTCTACAATTTAGAATCTACACTACCCCAGGATGCTTCCACATAAGTTTGAGCTTTTCTGGCCCTGTGGTTCTCGAGAATAAGAAGATTTTTAAAGATTTTTCCTATATATTTCTATGTAAAACTTGCATTCCCCATTGTGGACCCGCCCAACCCCCATGGGTCATGATTTGGACAATTTAGAATATACACTACCCCAGGATGCTTCCACATAAGTTTGAGCTTTTCTGGCCCAGTGGTTCTTGAGAAGAAGATTTTTAAAGATTTTTCCTATATATTTCTATGTAAAACTTGGATTCCTCAATGTGGCCTCGCCCAACCCCCAGGGGTCATGATTAGTACAATTTAGAATCTACACTACCCAAGAATGCTTCCACATTAGTTTCAGCTTTTCTGGCCCAGTGGTTCTTGAGAAGAAGATTTTTTAATAAACCCACCCTATTTTTGTCTTTTCTTGATTATCTCCCCTTGTTAAGGGATTTGGCCCTTCCTTTTAACAATTTGAATTCCCCTTCACCTTAGGATGCTTTGTACCAAGTTTGGTCAAAATTGGCCCAGTGGTTCTTGAGAAGAAGTCGAAAATGTGAAAAGTTTACGACGGACAGACAGACGGACGACGGACACAATGTGATCAGAAAAGCTCACTTGAGCCTTCGGCTCAGGTGAACTAAAAATACTTAGCACACTAAAATTTCAAGCATCATCAAAGAGTAGTTGTCAAGAAAAGTTGCAACAAAAATTTGTAACAGATACATAGTCTTAATGTTTCCATTTCTAATTTCTTTCTCTGTGATAACTCTTTGAAAGTTTATAGGGGAGTTTATTTCTTGATAATTCTGCAGTAATGTTAATTAGGCAGGTCGATAAGTCGGGAGCTAAGATGGCTTATATGCATGCAGATCTCATGTGCATCTGTCTCTGTGTCTGACGCTAAGGAGGCCAAATATACATGTAAAACTTGTGCAACTGCCTTTGTGTTTGACGTCAGTGGGCGAGGGCTATTGAAATTGCCATTGGAGTCCTTGTGTAATTTAATCGATTAGTCTGTACATTTTTAAAGTTTAGATCTACAATTTCATTTCACAATGAAATGGAAATATAAGGATTCACTGTCTAATTAGTAAAGTATGCTAGGGACATCAAGGGTAATGAGAAACATGGGATAATTTATGCACAACAGGCTTCACCCCTAATGCAAATTATCTCATGTTTCCCACTATCGTTGATGCCCTGGCATACTACACTAACTAGACAGTGATTCCTTAAGTTAACATGTATACATTTATCCACTGGTTTTTAATTAGATATCAAACCAATGACAGGAAATATTCCTTCAGTCAGCTTTTGATTTAGAGAAATTTCTTTCAATTAATGAGGTCAAGGTCAAACAAAAATTCAAGAAAAATAATGTTGCAGTCCATGGAAAAGCTCTTGGACCTGTGTCAAATCCTTTTGACATTTTTTTTAATAAAATTTTTCAAAACAAACAAAAGTTCTCATCATACATAATCTATCAACAAATGAAATTTGATAAAAAATCTTGAATTGTTTCTTAATTTAAATCGAGTTAAAACACCAATTTAAAAAAAGTGAGGTAAAGTTGAAATGAAATCCCAATTAAGTAAAAAAATATTTAAGAAGATCTACAGTTGAATAGCATTATTGATATTCAACAGCATATAAAATTTGATTACACTAGCTTTCATGAATGTTTCTTTTTTAACACTAATTTGATAAAATTCTGCAAAAGAATGGTTAAGTTCACAATTAATATTGATGTATTTGAATAGCTTTCATCATGTATCTGCATAAGAAGATTGAAAAAAATACATTGATTAGTTTCTTTGAAGCTGATCTCTAAACTGGTCCTGAAAATCTGATGCAGCCGAATACTCTTTTAAAGAAGTTCTCAGACAGATGACATAGAATTCGACATCACCAAGCAAATCAAGCATACCACGATAATTGATCAATTCATATTAATTTATATTGAAAATCTATTTAACCAACAATCTTTCATAATATAGATTACAATGAAACAAAGCAGAGCAGAATAACTGAGTGGACCAGAGTCATGCCTCTGCTTACAAAAGCCCAACTAGAGTCTTTCTGTCCAACAACTAACGACTGCTCCGTATGTCATCAACAACTCACAGAAAAGTTCAGGTGCATCGATTGTATGCGAGATCCAGTCTGCTTGAGCTGCCTGCAGGCTGCACATGGCAGACCTCACTTACATATCTTTGAAGGATGGAAGGTACTAGTTCTTTCCTTCGTTGTCTTCTGTAATGGATAATTATACCATATTAGTACTGCATTATATTTAAAATACTAGTAGACAAAATGTGCTTTGCCTAAATTCTTGGATTGTTAAATTCAAGTTAGAAGATCAGCAAACAAGGAAAGTGAACTGCCTATAGTACAAAAAACATAAAATGAAAATGTCAAAAATATCAAAATTTACTTCATCAAACAATAACCTACATTATTTTAAAAAAGCCTCACAACGATTGAAATTTGTTGCCTATGAAAAAGCCATCAAACAATAAAAAGAATCTTTTTTTTTCTCAAAATCTATGAACATAAACAGAATAAAATTAAATAAAAAGGTAGAATGGACCTTGGATTTAATCTTTCCTTGTTGACTTTTTCTACAGCCATCGCTTCTTTTACGGCTTTCTGTAAGCTTGCATATGTTTAGTTGGTTTCTATATTAAATTCTGCTTTTAGACCTTTTAATTCTAGAAAAGTTCCTTTTTCATCTAACAAGTCTGAGACAAGAGGCCCATGGGCCACATCACTCACCTGAGCACTGTGGCTAGGAAGAAGCAGAATTGGTTCATACTTGAAAAGCTAAAATCCAAAAGAAGTCCAAAGACCAATCATGGCTTTGCTATTCTTGAGAAGATATTTTTAAAGAATTTTCCTACACATTTTGGCCCCGCCCTACCCCTGGGGGTCATGATTTGTACAAACTTGAATCTACACTACTAGAGGATGCTTCCATATAAATATGATCAATTATGGCTTTGCTATTCTTGAGAAGAAGATTTTTTAAGAATTTTCCTATACATTCCTATGTAAAATTTTGGTCGGCCATTTTGGCACCGCCCTACCCCTGGGGGTCATGATTTGTACAAACTTGAATCTACACTACCTGAACATGCTTCCATATAAATATGATCAATTATGGCTTTGCTATTCTTGAGAAGAAGATTTTTAAAGAATTTTCCTATACATTCCTATGTAAAATTTTGGTCGGCCATTTTGGCCCCGCCCTACACCTGGGGGTCATGATTTGAACAAACTTGAATCTACACTACCTGAGGATGCTTCCATATAAATATGATGAATTATGTCTTTGTTATTCTTGAGAAGAAGATTTTTAAAGAATTTTCCTATATATGTCTATGTAAAACTTTGCTCGGCCATTTTCGCCCCGCCCTACCCCTGGCGGTCATGATTTGAACAAACTTGAATCTACACTACCTGAGGATGCTTCCATATAAATATGATCAATTATGGCTATGCTATTCTTGAGAAGAAGATTTCTAAAGAATTTTCCTATACATTTCTATGTAAAACTTTGGTCGTCCATTTTGACCCTGCTTACCCCTGGGGGTCATGATTTGTACAAATTTGAATCTATGCTACCTGAGGATACTTCCATATAAATATGATGAATTATGGTTTGTTATTCTTGAGAAGAAGATTTTTAAAGAATTTTATTATACGTGTACATTCCTATGTAAAATTTTGGTCGGCCATTTTGGCCCCGCCCTACACCTGGGGGTCATGATTTGAACAAACTTGAATCTACACTACCTGAGGATGCTTCCATATAAATATAATCAATTATGGCTTTGTCATTCTTGAGAAGAAGATTTTTAAAGAATTTTCCTATATATAGTTCTATGTAAAACTTTGGTCGGCCATTTTGGCCCCGCCCTACGCCGGGGGTCATGATTTTAACAAACTTGAATCTACACTACCTGAGGATGTTTCCCCATAAGTTTCATCTTTCCTGGCACAGTGGTTCTTGAGAAGAAGATTTTTAAAATATGCCACCAAATTTTCATAAATTCCCAATTATCTCCCCTTGAATGAGGGCCTGGTCCTTCATTTGAAAAATCTTGAATCCCCTTCACCCAAGGATACTTTGTGGCAAGTTTGGTTGAATTTGGCCCAGCGGTTCTTGAGATGAAGTCGAAAATGTGAAAAGTTTACAGACAGACAGACAGACAGACGGACGCCGGACAAAATGTGATCAGAAAAGCTCATTTGAGCCTTTGGCTCAGGTGAGCTAATAAAAATTATTCCATTTATAAACCATTTCATAGTAAAAATGAAATTTCAATTTTTATTAAGGCCTTATATATATATTATATATATATAATTAGATTGTATGTTCCAGTTCACAGAGCAACCCTGAAATATATGAGCTGACTCTAAAAATTTTAAATACCAATATCTTTTTGAAAGTACAGGTAAACAAATCCAGATTTTAAAAAAGACACTGTGATGCACAAAGGAGAATTTTCAAACGAAGATTTCAATTTTTGCATGACCATTGTAAATTTTGTTCGCTTTCAGAAAATTACAGGTTTCAGATCCTAAAAAAAATTAATGGAGAAAAAATGGAGAAAAATATAGGTAAATACAAGATGTGTTAGTGAAACACTAATGCCCCCGTATGGCAACATAGCAAAGATTAAACTATTCTTAAATGCAAATTTAATTAATTGGTACTTAATACCAAAAATAGTGTGTTCTCACAGGAAAACAATTTTAACTTGCCACATAGAATACTTATGTAAAGTTTGAAAGCTCTAGCCCTAACTGTTCAGATGTTATGGCCAAAGTTCAATCTTTTTAAAAAGTAAGTCAAACTCCAAGGTCAAAGGGTCAAATTTATTATTATTGAAAGTTATGAATGGTGTTGTCACAAAGATTAAAACATCTAGTGTATGAAAGCACTTGCCCTAACTTTTTATAAGTTGTGGTCAATGTTTGCATTTTTAAAGTAGGTCAATCTCAAAGGTCAAGGTCAAAGTGCTAAGTATCCAAAAAGATTACATATATTAAGTATGGAAGCCCTATCCCTTACCCTTTAAAAGTTATGGCCAAGGTTAAAGTTTTTCACAAGTACGGAAATCTTCAAGGTCAAGTTCAAAAGGTCACGATTGTAGGTATCCAATGAAAGGTCTTTCAATAAAGATTACATATGTTAAGTGTAAATGTCCTGGTATCTACTGTTCAAAAGATATGGCCAAAGTAAAAAATTAAAATTTTCATGTAAACTCCAAGGTCAAATGTGGTGGTACCCAAAAAGGTCTTGTCACAAGGAATACACATGTGAAAAATGAAAGTCATAGCTCCACTAAATCAAAAGTAATGGGCAAGGTTAAAGTTTTTGTAGACAAACTAACATAGAGACAGACAGAGGGACACGACAAAAACTATATACCCCTGGAAACTTCCTTTACTGGGTCAAAAAAAGTAAATTTTTAAATAGAATCTATCACCTACTTACCTACCCTATTTTTTTAGCTTGGAATTGGAAACACACTATTTTAATTAATTATCTTCACCTAACCATGGTGGCACATTTTTACACAATCAAATACCAATATATAGAACCACATATAATGTTTCTTACATCAATCAGTTTATATTGGCAGATCACTAGGAAAAATTCATTATTCAATATTTTCTCTTTTCCCCCTCAGAATGGGACCTATCTCGGATATGACTGCGAGACTCCCACCTGGAAACGAGAGTCCCATGAATGCAACTCTCTCTATTCAAAAACTTTGGCTGTGGTGGATTCTTTAGGTAATTCCTTTTAGAATAATTTGACTAATGAAGTCCCAGTTACTGATTTTTTCCTGTCTTTGCATTCATTGTTCTGCATTGAACTCACAATATTTACTACTTTAATGAAGGCCGACAACACAAGAGGACAATTCTTTTTTGCCGATGTGAACCAGAGGCTGTTACACTGGTGCGTCATCAACTCTGGCCATCTTCTCCAAAAAACCCTACCATAGCATTTGACTTTGAGCTGATGAAATGGTTTTATGGTTTGTTGTTGGAGGGTCATCTTAGTCTCAGAAGTTTCGTCACAGCCCTTTCCACACCTCAATCCAAACATGAAGTTGGCTATACCAAAAAAGAGGTATTACATGACGGTCATTGTCAAATCTATTTGTACATATAACAGATCAATACAATAAAATATTTAAGTGAATTAAAAGAATATTTTCAAAGCTTCATCATATACCATTAATTAGCCTTTATATTCATCAATCAATTAAGAAATAAAATTTCTCGTGACAATCCAATAACTGATGAATGTCCAGAAAGGATGATGTGACATAACTGCTATCTGGGGCCCCTTTTTCCACGACGAATGATATTTAATGTACAACAATATTGGTAGTTTTCAAACATGAGTGAAGAAATACGACGCCTTTTGAATAGTTTCAATAGTTCAGACATATTTGGCCAGGTTTGTGAAAAAATGTTCTTTTATGGCAAGAGAATGGGCGGTTCTAAGTACAATAGAGGGATATGTGAGTTCGAGAAGACCTTATATGACTATTGCTATTATATCGCACATAGTAATGGTCCAATCCGGTGACAGAACAACAAAACATGCTGGTTTACTATGTTTACATTTTATCACAGACACGTGGTTGAGGTCAATTTACCTGTTATCCTTTTGTATATTTCAAACTTTTATAATGGTTAGCCAAGGCTGTTTATATGTATAATAATATGCATGGATTTTCAGCATTTACTGTTTTTAGGACAAGAAATGCACATGAAACTTGTATTCACTGATACTCGGGAATATGTGTAGTCCTAGGGAATTGCTCACTAAACACGCTACAAAACTTTAATGTAATGTATATTTATCGAATGTTTGTAACTGTATATAAATTTTACTGTGGTCTTGGGAACTGTTCATATGTAGATTTGTGTCTAATCTGTGACTCAAAATTATTAAAAAATATCGGAAAGCAGTAAAATTCCAAGCATGTTTCCATAGTGTTTTTGTGGTACTTGTAACGAATTTCATTTAGCTGATTGGTCAGTTAGAACGTATAGCCAGTGTCTCGATTAGCATATGAATTTATTCTTACGTCAGAAAATCTAGTTCTGTCGATCTGTTCATAATGGGGAAGGCAAGTTAGATTTAACAGTTTTTTTTAAATGGCATGTGAGCGCAGTTAAGTACAATTTTCTCCTTTCACATATAGGTAGATTTCAATAAAATACAGAGACCAGCCAAAGGAGAAAATTGTACCTAACTGGGCTTGTATATTTTAAGGGCTTCAAAGAGTGGGGCGGGGTTAAAATGCAATGGGAATTGGATGTAAACATAATACCCCTGCCCCAATAAAAGAACTATATCTTTCAAATCTTGTTTCTATTTTTGTTATATATATTAGTGATTAGCTACATAAAAAATTTAAGTAAAATTTAGACATTTAATTTTTTGTCAATTTACCTGGGGCCGCAAGTCACCTCATCCTTTAAAAATTGCATGCCATTGTAGAATATATATTTCTCAATATAGTATCTATATTAACAGATTTTGAACGTGTACAAAGTAATGGTTACAGAAACCACAGAGCAATTTAGATATTTTTGGTATCAGCAACAGTATGGTGATGTTGGGCAAATTAAATTAGACAATGGCACAGAATGCCCTGCATGTTTTAAGGTAAATGTTGCACTGGGATCTCTAACATATGTTTTGATGAAATTTTAAATGTTAATACATAAAGAAATATATTATAAACCAATAAAAAAAATTGTATAAATATCCAAAATAAAAAAGACCCTCACACCCAAAGCCCCGTGCATGGGCCACATTAATCATCTGGGCACTATTGCTAGGAAAAATTTTAAAACTTATTTTAATTCAAATGTAAAACCCTGATTGCACCTTTTGGCCTCATCCTGCCTTCCAGTGGTCATTATTTTAACAAACTTGAGTCTTAACTACCTGAGGTTACTCCAGTCAATACAAATATGACCAATCATGGCTTAATTTGCTTTTTTGTGAGGAAAGTTTTTAGAGAGATTTTTTTCTAAATATCTCTATCTAGAAAATTTATTATCCCCTTCAACTTTGAAGATTTTCTCTAGATATTCCCTTTGACATTACCTTGTTCAAATTATGACCCCCAGGGGATTGGCATTGGCATAATTACTCACCTTTTCTCAGTGTTCAATTTTTGTGTTCCGGTTTCTCTGAGTAATGTATTAACTATTCATAAATATTTTAGATGGACACAAAAGTTTTTTCAATGGATGCCGACTTCCAACTTGTGCGTAAAAATTCATCTGGAAAATCTTGGGAACAGCCTAAGCATTCTGGACAATTTTTTCTTGAGCAGGAATCTGTTGACTCTTTTATCAGCAGCCTTCAAAGTACAGCAGCTGAAAAAAATGCACAACCAGTACATGTAAGGATATTTTGTCTATCTTAATACCTCTGAAGAATTGAGTACAATGTATAATCTAATTAAAATTATATGTTAGATCCGCTCACACACTTGCTACACCAGCATCTAACAACATCCCATAGAGGGTCATGTCAGAGGTCAAATTCTATCAACCAATCTAATTGTCGCTGGCATAATCATTGCACATTTGTTGATGTAGTGAAAGCTATTAAGTCTAAAGTTGTTCAGAATTCGACCTCTGACGTGACCCTCTATGCTATGTTGTTTGATGTTAGTGTAGCGAGTATGCAAGCAGATCTAACATCTAATTTTAATCAGATTGGTACAATGTATTGTCACATATACAATTACAATCTAGCTAATATCTGGCTAGCAGTTACAATTATGCTTAATAATTAACCCAGCTTCCTTTTTTGGTAACATATTACAGGCCAGCATTTGTCTTTTATTTCCCATACTTTTTACTCTTTCTCAGTAAACCATGTGTTTTACTAAATGCCAGAGAAAAAAAAATTACACCGTTTTTTTTTTTAAAATATAAGTTTGTACTTCATCAGGCAACTGATTACCATGCCCTATTAAATTTGTTTTTTACATGTACTTTTAAAGTTTTTTTTTTAATTTTTACTCTCTTTTATGAAGGACTGTCATGAATTCCAAGCAGGAAATGCCTTGCGCTCAAAGGTGAAAAACAGCAAACTGTCTGAAACTGCTGTTTTTGGTTCTGTATGTCGTCATGAATTTCCTCATGCATTCTTTAGTCTTCGTCATGGAGAAAGGTTTGTACATTCTTTAGTATTACATGAACATTGTGTTTATTAGATTAAATTCAGAAAATTTATTTGCTTAAACAATAATTTACAGAATAACTGCTAAAATATTTTCAATTTGTCATTGAAAAATGTACTGTTGATAGTTGAGATTGACTTTTATATAACAAACCAATG
This sequence comes from Saccostrea cuccullata, assembly GCF_032062105.1. NCBI lineage: Eukaryota > Metazoa > Mollusca > Bivalvia > Ostreida > Ostreidae > Saccostrea > Saccostrea cuccullata. The sequence goes on along the minus strand of NW_026922867.1, from coordinate 146,504 downwards.
TGTATGTGTTTGTCAGAATAAACAGGTTTTCCTGTACTATTTTCTTTAATTTAATGCCTAAATATTTGCAGATAATTTTCCTTTCTTGACAGGCTCGGATACCCTATCTTTCTGCTTCAGCACATTCTCCAAACACATCCAGTCCACACAAAAATCCATGTCACATATGACATAGCTTGTGTGCTTGAAAAACATTTAAAGGTATGAAACAACTGATTTAAAATGTCAAGAACTATAATGCATTTATATATCAGTCAATATCAGAACACTTTTTTGTGTTATTGATGGAAATCCTACGGAAGCCCATTTAGGACCTATCAAAAATATTTTTGAATTCGTTATAACGATTTTTAGAATTCGTTATAACGAATTTAATTTGTTATAACAGATTTATTAAAATCGTTATAACGAATTTAATTTGTTATAACAGATTCATTGAATTCGTTATAACTAATTTAATCTGTTATTACAGATTTTTTGAATTCGTTATAACTAATTCAATCTGTTATTACAGATTTGTTGAATTTGTTCTAACGAATTAAATCTGTTATTACAGATTTGTTGAATTCGTTATAACTAATTTAATCTGTTATTACAGATTTGTTGAATTTGTTATAACGAATTTAATCTGTTATCACAGATTTGTTGAATTCGTTATAACGAATTTAATATGTTATTACAGATTTGTTGAATTCGCTATAACCAAATTCTTGAATTGGTTATAACGAATTCAACAAATCTGTAATAACAGATTAAATTCGTTAAAACGAATTCCACAAATCTGTAATAACAAATTAAATTCGTTATAACGAATTTAAGAATCTGTAATAACAAATTAAATTCGTTAAAACCATGAAAACCATCCAATGTAGTGAATCTCTTATTTAATGGGATATATATATGTACCATTTATCTTTACTTACCCATACAAGGAAAGAAAAAATGATCTGAACTGACTACAATATTATATGCATTTGATTTTCGATGTCATGACATAAACAAAAACTTACCTTTAGTTTTTGCATTTTCGTTGATTATAGGTAATGTACAATCCAAGAAAAACTATTGGCTTAGGGCTCTCTGATGGTGAAGGAATTGAACGACTGTGGTCATATCTTGGTGGCTTTTCCAAAATCACGAAGGAGATGACTCCAGAGAATAGAATAGACCTCCTTGTAGATGGTCTTGTAAACTATGGCAAAAAAATTAAGGAAAACTTAGGTAAGCTACATGTACACTGCATATCAATTTGACACAAATCGTTTTCGAAAGAATTTGGATTAAGATCAATAATCCCCCATCAATAATTTCATTTCATTTTTTATCAATATGCCTTAATTTGTACCTTTAAGGACCAATATTTATTCCTCTTTAAGAGTATTTATGTACAATACATGTACATATTTTACTTCAAAGAATTAATATTAAACAAAAAAAAACCTTAAAATAAAGTGCCAGGGATGAACTACTTTGTTTCATATTTAAATATAGTAACTTAATAGTTATTATTGTCAGCTTCATATTATGTATGTAACCCCCGAGGAATGGAAATCACTGTAAGCATGATCACTATAAGAGTGTTTAACTGTATATTACATATATATCCTATCAAAATTCTCAATAAATGTGAATCTAATCTTTCTATACAAAGGTGAAATGTTTCTGCGTAAAGACGCTCGGGCAAAGCAGATCCTAGAGCAAAGTGAGGATCTCCTCAACCAAATCCTCAATCCTTTTCCAGGTAAAATTTAATGATCAGAAAAATATATATAAAATCATAAAAAGGAGTCACATATATTTTATAACTCAATAATGTTTTCTCTTGCATCCTTAATCAGTTAAAGTGAGGGAACATCAAATCTCATTCATCTGTCTGTCTGTCTGTCACAAAAACTTTAATCTTGTCCATTACTTTTGATTTAGTGGAGCCATGACTTTCATGTTCACATGTCTATTCCTTGTGGCAAGACTTCTTTGAGTACCACCAAATTCAACCTTTTGACCTCGACCTTGGAGATTGACCCACTTTTACACAAAAATTCCAAACATTTATTTTGGCCATAGCTTTTGAATGGTAGTACATGTACTAAAACTTTCATATTTCACATATGTAGTTTATGAGGTAAGTCCTTACATTGGATACCAAAAACTTTGATCTTTTGACATGAGAGATTTACATACTTATGAAAAAAATTAACTTTGACCCAAACTTTTGAACAGTGAGGGCTAGGGCTTTCGTACTTCACATATGTAATCCTTATGAGAAACCTTTCATTGGAAAAGAAGAACTTTGACCTTCTAACCTGACCTTGTCCCACATTAATCTTTGCCAAAACTTTTGAAGTGTTAAGTGTAGGGCTTTCATACTTCACATATTTAATCCTTGTGTCAAGACCTTTCATTGGATACTTATAACTTTTACCTTGGAGTTTCATTAAAAACTTTAAACTTGGCCATAACTTTTGAATGGTAAAGACTTAGGCTTTCATACTTAATGTAAGTAATCCTTGTGACAAGACCTTTCATTGGATACCAAGAACTTTGCCCCTTTTACCTTGGAGTTTGACATTCTTTTTAAAATTTTTGTACCAATATATTAAATTTGCATTTAAGAAAAGTGTAATCTTCGCTTGGTTTCAATACAGGGTTATCAGTGCTTCACAAACGCATCTTGTTTCTTTTAACTTTTGATTGAGAAGAGGGCTTTCATATTTGACTTGCATTACCTATGACGAGATTTCCGAGCATGTTATGATTTCTGACTTCTTGACCTTGGCCTTCAAGATTGACCTTTTTTAATTTTGTAATTAATTTATGGTTTCAGAAGTGACAACAGATAGGGTCAAAGAATGGTATGAGGAAGAGAGGCAGCAGCATCAAACAGTTCGCGATAAAGATGCTGGTTCGTAAATGAACATTCTATTACTGCATGTCCGAATATTAGCAATATTTTATGAAGAAAATAAATATAGTATTTTACATTCATACGGCTTTTCTTTAATATTTTTCCATAGGATACACCTGGCAAGAGGATTATGTGATGTTTAGATCAGAACTGAGTAATCTAAAGTATGCATATTTATCTCATCAATTGCTTTGACTTTAATTGAATTTATTTCTAAAATATAAAGGGAAAAATGTATTATTGTTATCATATATCCTTGCAGATTTGAATGTGCCTTACAATCGACAACCAATGTTGACTTAGAAATTAAGTACACCAAGGAAATCAACAGGTAAATTCTATTAAAATACTTCTGATCCTAGTTGATGAATTTAAACATTTCAAGTATGTAGCCTACAACCTAGTCAGGCCATCGCGATCCTTAAAAAGATGTTTATTTGTAATTGCTGCATGGAGAAGAACATTTTTTTCAAAGCGGCATTTTTGTCAGTTTAAGTGGTCAATTTTACCGGTAGCCAGTTCTTATGGGAAACACTGTTTTCACTTTATAGTATTTAAAACCATACCTCTAACAAACTGAGCTGAAACGATATAAAATTTACATGTATAAATTAACTCTTGTTGAATTACCTAAGATGCTATCTGGAAATGTAATATATAGCTTCGTTTAAAAGACAACAGTTTCTAAATACATGTACATAATATGGAGTTGATTAAAAAAAGAAAAAAAAAGAACAATGACATTGGAAGACGTCACGGAGCTGCGAATAGAAATAAAATTTTGCTTTGCATTCTGGAAACTTCTTTAACAAACATTCTTTAAAAATCAGGAAATGTATCAAAAAAATAAGCTGTGTATTTGTATGAAATGGAAAATACAATTTTTGAGTGGTAAAGAGTTTGAAACAGACAATAAGGCCATAATAAATAAATAGCTAGATTCTCCTCCGGATCTTTTTAAAAATTGAGGTGGGTGGGTACCTCAATTGATATCTTTTATTTTTTTCAATTTTGCAGATATTTTCAGGTCCAGTCCAAAGACTATTTCTACCTATGTAGCTATTAAAAGTTAGGTAGGTATTTAAACTTACCCAAAGTAGCTATTTTTACCTACTTTTTGCTATACTTGCATTTTGTGGCCAAAGGCAGCATGGTGAGCACTGAATTTTTCAATACAGTCACACTAATGATGGATATGACAAAAATTTGGCCAAAAAATGAATACTTTGTATACTGTCATTTCACAGGAGTCGGCAATTTTATCAATAAAATAGAAAATAAATGATAAACAGGCAAAAATCCTACCACTGCGCTTCGCGAGCGTAGCTCACTAGTAGTATTTATGCCTGTTTACCATTTATTTTTTAATTATTTATAAAATTGCCGACTCCTGTGGTCATTTTTGCATAGAAACTAATGTAAAATTGCCGATTCAGGATGTAATCAATTTCTGGTTAAAATTTTGTCTTATTCATCATCAGTGTGACTGCATGTATCAAAAAATCAGTCTTTTTGGCCGCAAAATGTAGATAATAAAAAAGTAGGTAAAAATAACTACTTTGGGTAGGTTTGAATACCTACGTAGCTATTAATAGCTACCTATGTAGAAATAGTTTTGGGACTGGACCTGATTTCATTGACCTGGTCAATCGGTGTAATTTTATCTACAATACCCGGAAAAAAAGTCATAGTAAAGGTTCAATTATCTCTTACTTCACATCATTACCAATCTTCTTCAACCAATGACCCTTGTTTAAATATATATACGCATGTATTCACAACAATAACCACCTTTTCAGCTGTCTAAATCATGTCTACTTTCGAGCTCGAGGGATTTAAAAAGTAGATGAATGCTGATCCCGATCAGAATTAAGACGACGAAAAATAGAAATAAAAGAAATCGAGGCGGACAGGATGAGAATCTAGGAATATTTTTATTATGGCCTTAATGGTCTGCAAAGAAACAGATTATAGTTAAGAATCTTGTCAAAACAGTTAAGAACCTCATTAAATGAAATGCTAGTTTCACTATTGCGAAACTATTTACAATATAATTATTCTGTAAAGAATTTGAAAAAAAAACAACTGACAATAATATGACACTGGGAAACATTGTCTACAAAAATAATTTGTATGTTTAATTTCTTTACATATATAGACTTGAGAAGAAAATTACTCTGATAGAAAAAAAGTATGGGGTTCATTGGTCCCCAGATGACCAAGCGTTCAAGGATCATTTGAGTTCGGCAAAGAACAAGAAAGAGATGCTGCTCATAAATATCATGAAAAAAATAATGAACGAGCGAACTTATCTTCTTCAGCTTGTTAAGAAGTACGCAAGTAAGTATTTATGATGTGAATAATGCACATGTATCTATAATCTAAAAGTACAATATTAATGTCCTTTAATTCTCTAGAAGAAATTTGCTTCAAAGAATTTGAATTATATCCCATGTCAAAATGGAAGGCAGTTTGTTGGCAGTTACAAGCCTTCCCAGTTTATTTATTATTCATAAAAATAGACATTTAATCCCCACTTAATACAATAAATAACACAATTAACTCCAAAAAATCGAAAACTATGGTAACTTTTACGATCGGGCTCGATCTACACAATTTACCACCCCAAGTTCGCAAACTTTCCACCTGTTTACTTGAACAAGGCAATAAACCTTCAATAGTTTACTAAAAACAATATAAACTGCAAGAAAACAGGATTCCCTCCATAAATTTATGGTTAATCTACTACAGAAGACCAAATAATATTCTTATTTAATTGTTTATCATTTCAGAGGGACAAAGCATTGCAAAAAAACTAAATAAACAGCTTTCCCAAGCTACAAAAGAGCTACAAAAGAGAATTAAAGAGTACAATTCCATATCTTGCCGAGACACCGTTACCTTGAAAGACCTACCAGCACTGTGCAAAGAAACCCACTCCTCCAACAATGGTGAAATGGATGCATTAAAGGCAGAGGCAGTATCACTTTACTGTCTTATAGAAAGGGCCAAGGAGGAGCGCTGCCTTGTTCTCTCGGAATGCAATGCTGCCATTAACTGGAATATGTCTTTCCATTCCAGCATTGATGAATCAGTAAATGCTGCATTGGAGCCACTCAGAGCCTTCCTCATCAAGGAGGCAATATTTTATGAATATGCTATTAAACATCTACATGCTGTGAGAGCCTTCCTAACTGGAGATTCCTTGGAAATGGATTTTGACTTTAAATATTCCAGTGACTTGTCAGATGCCTTCAATGTTGATGACCTCCTGCAAGAAATTAATAATGATGATATGGAACTAGAGGAAGTCGACAGCGATTTTGAGGAACTTGAAGATGACCTGGATTAAAAATGTACAATGAGTGAAATAAATACATATATTACACTCACAGACCATTATACACAATGAGTTGTCTAATCTTAAGAAATATTTCAAAAGATCATAATAAATGGCTTTTAAGAAATGATACTGACAAGTTTATCATAACTTAAAAAATTCATCAGCTAGTATATTTAAAAGGAATGTATTTAATTAAGTGGATTCATATATAATCTTTGTGAACAATTTTACATAAGGAAATTTCTTAATTGTAAGATTAATATATCCATATCAAATATTAACATATTGTTTTATATTAAACATAATACCATAGACCCTTTCTTGCTAAAACCATGCACTTTATGGTGCAAGATTTTTTGCACAGTTGTAATAGTTTGGGGAATACCTCAATTAGTAGAGCACCTGACTAGAGATACAGGGGTCCTGGGTTCGAATCCAGGTCCAGCCGTAAATTTTCTCCTTTCCTGTTACACAGTATTTAGAATTTCTCCACTTTCCAACTTTAATAAATCGATCATCTACCTTTCACCCCCAATCTCCATACACATTTTTAAACTACTGGTAATTTGTATATTTTATCCTCATATCAACCCATTATAGACGCCTTTACAGGGATAAACTGGCTTGATTTGAAATGTGTGAGGGGATGCAGAAAATTCTAATTCAAGCAAGTATAGGTAGAGACGACTTCTAATAAAGGATGGGATGTGTATAAAATGTACATATTCATTTAAATAATGTGTCTAGAGTTATGGAGGGAAAGGTGAACGATTTACAAAGGTTCAAGTGGAGAAATTCTCCCAACAGTGCACAAAAAATCTTGCGCCATAATTTGCACAATATTTGCAATGTAGCGTTATGGTCAAACTAAGATATAAATTACAGTACTACAGGTAACTTGATGTTGGCACCTTTCATGCTCATTTTTTGTGTATATTATGACTACTCAATTCATGACAGAAAATATTATTCCAATTCTGCTATTCTTACCTGGAATCTACATATTGCAGCATAAATTCTAAATTTTTAAGCCCATATAATCCAAGTTGGGGGGGGGGGCGCTATATGGTTTTTGCAGTGTCCATCTGTCTGTTTATCAGTTAAAACATTAGTGACCTTTCAAATGACATAAATATTTTTTTCAGCTTTTGACCTTGGCCTTAAGGTCAGACGACAATAAATAAAATCAGAAGAGAATGATAAAGGACTAAATGTGATACATGTGAGAGCTAATTTTGGCCCCCTAAAAATCAACAATTTAGAATGATATTTAGATTATGTTTAATTGATTTCTATTTTTTTTTTTAAAGAGATTATATTAGATATTATTTCCAATATATTTTTCTCAATAAAATGCACTCACTGTCTGTAAATGACATGAAAAGTAATGCTATTTTTTCTAGCTAACAAAAAAGCCAAAAATACATGCCTTTTTCTTCACATTTTTTTCTTATGGGAAACATAGAGTGCAGTGTAGAACATACATACTTTTTCTGTCACTAATTAGTATTGATAAGATACATCTTTGGTAATAATATTAAGTTTGTTCTAGACTCTGCTCTATATTTTCTGGAAGAAAAACTGCTTAAAAATAGTTTTATACGTGTCATCTGACCTTTAAGTCTATCATCTACTGTACTTCAGTGTCACCATGGCATGAAAGTGAGGTATTTTGGCCTTCTTATGAAGTTATATATGCTCAATCCACAAAAGTATGAGAAAAAGATTTTCAGTAATGATTTGTAGAGAAATTGAATAATAATTAAATATGTCTTTATGCGACTTTCTGTCTTGCATTTCACAAATGTCTTTCCTTGCATTGCAACGTCTTAGACTATTTTCTATTCTGATTTGTGGAAAATCTTAAGTAAAAATAACTGGAAAAATTTTATATTTCTATGTGACGTTTCCCCTGGGTCTATCCTTGTACTACCCTCTACTTATGAATTTTGGTCCAAAACTCTAGATCAAACTTTTAGGCAAGTCATTAAATGAGAAGTATTTTTCTCTACAACGAAATGTAATATTTCCAACCATTATCATTGCGCAAAGTAAGGATATATATTAGTTTTAATATATTATATCCCAATACACCATGTGACTTAATTAATTGAATAAGAGTCCATGTGTGGTTTTAAATTACTCATTCATTCATGGCACCAAATCCGAGCATAGTCCGAAAAATCTGACGTCTTTCTGGGTTTTTTTTAAGCCTGGCAATAAAAATTTCAAAATCGTAAAAAAGCCAGAAAAACGTCAGATTTTTCGGACTAATCCGAGTAATGATAAATAACAACATACTGGCAATAAACATTACTCTCTTAAAGTGAATTTTCAGCAATTTAACAAATAATTTTAATCCAGTTAGTTTAACACTTGTAGAGACGACTATAAATGGTTGGGAGGTGGATAAAATCTACAGTTCATTATAATATAATACTGTATAACTTAGATGATGGAACTAGAATTAGGGAGTAAAAGATAGTTAATTAATTGACAAATGCTAGTATGTGGAGAAATTCTCACAAAGTGTGCAAAAAATTAATGCGCCCTAAAATCAGAATTAATACAACAATACCCCAAACTGGTCAATCACCTTTAGTCTTTTCACTTTTCAGCAGTAGTCAAAATCTAATTGACGTTTTTCATACTGTTAATCCATTACAATATTTATGCACTGAAATGACGAGTGATTTTCAGGCGTTTTTCCCCGATCCGGGCTGATGCGACCCTTCAGCAGGGCATGCACATTCCTCAATATAGCACCTGATCTGATGTTTTGGATGTCCGTATTTGGATGGGATGGCATTGTCAATTATTTATAAATGTATCATTCAAAAGTAATCACCAAAGTTAAAATTTTAAAAAGTAATATAAAACATCATGGTCAAAGACAATGGGACAAAAGTCATAGCATGCTATAACATCTTGTGACAGGCCTGTGCTAATGCACATGACTATTGACAATTATGAAACTCTTAACCCTTCTTAATAGAAAAAAAGATAAGTCAACTCCAAGTTTAAGGTTGGAGGGACAACCAACCAACCCCTTCCCCCAAATAATATTTTATTTTGAAAGACCTTGTCACAGATTATAAACATGACTATACATGGGTAAAATGAAATCCCTTTCTTTACTTTTCTTTCGACGAATATTATTTTTTAAGTAGGTCAAACTTCATGATCGAGGTCAATCTTAAGGTCATTGGATGAAAACAATATAGTATATTTGGAAAGGTCTTGTCACAGGTAAAATAGTTCATGTGAAATGAATCCTAAGTTCATGAGAAAAAAAAAGAGAATTTGTACACATACATGCTTTAAGAAGACCACTGGCACAAAGTCAATGTTTCTATCCACTGAAGTTTTGTGCCAGATTTGTTTGAAATAAGTATAGTTTACCAATATATATATATAATTATTACATGATTGAATCTATCCTATAAAAAGACTGACATAATTTTTTTTCACGGAATCTAAAATTGATTTAAAAAAACATTTCAAACTGATACTACTAAGAAAGTGTATTTACATTTTAATTCTGCTTCTCTCTTGTATTTGGCGATGTCTTAATTAAATGCAAACAAGTAATGAGTGAATCATATAATAAAACAATTATTGCCCTTCGGGCTCGGTGAATATTGTACTCCTCAGATGGCTAAATCATTGTATTGACCTCAAAAACAGCAATAATTGTATACTATTCCAGACAAGAAGGTAAAACCTATGGATGTGCGATTTTATCGGTAAAGCGGTACATCGGAATTTTTCGTTGCGTGATACGTATCGTGATACGAAGAACTAATTACAGGTCTTTAGGTCCTTATTAGAAATAATTCATTTATTCGTTCAATCTTTCAAATTACAATTACACAAAGTATCTAAAAAAAAAGTAAAAAGTGAAGAGAAGGGCAAAAGTAATTGATTTTATATACATACAAATTTCAAGATAGTAAAATTTTGTATTTCTCGCATATTTTTAGAATAATAATGACTTTTCGTATTTATAAAATCATGGTAAAAACTGCTTTTAAAATATCATGATATTATCGTGATATTGTTGGAAGAAGAATATGGAAATAACGAACAGTATTCAATCTCAACGTCCATTAAACAAATATACAAAATAAGAGCAGAGCAAACACGGACCTCCGAAACATCAGAGGTGGGATCAGGTGCCATGGAAATATCGTAATTTATCGCGATACAAAATTTTTGGCGATACCCATCCCTAGTAAAACCTTTTTGCAGAACACTGTAATTCTAAAGAAATTGACGGAAAACTAGAGAAATGTTTTTGATTGACACGATTATATAATTATGTATCATAGGCCTGACATAAAAGCAATCTACTAAAATTGAGAACTAATTGCTTATATTCCAGAATAAGCAATTAGAAATATGTTTAATGTTTAAATCAATTGGCTATATAATAAATGTATGTATTACTAGTTGGTAAGTTTATAACATGTTACTGTACTTTGTATGTAATTGATAAATACAATGTTGTAGTCATGATGCTTATGGGATGTACGTCCCACGGAATAAAGAACTGAAATATTTATGGATTATGATCGTAAAATACATTCGTTTCATCAGTGAAATATATAATGGAACAATTATTGTGGGGTTTTTTGTCAATACAAGGATTTAACCATCTTCGAAGCAATTACACAATATTCATCAGGTATTAGCTATCTTGGGCTAGTCATATAAGAAACCTTATAAATACTTTATATTCAAAGTTATTATTAATAATGGTACAAAATGTTAATTTAAAGTACTTTGTTATACACAATAAAACTAAAATTGATACCATACCTTCATGTATATTCCGTAGGCAAAAAAGGGACCACGCTACTATACTTAATTAAGTGGAAAACTCATTGAACCTAGTCAATCTATTGAATGGATGGAGCTTTGGCTTTCATATTTCACAGATGTATTCCTTGTGACAAGACCTTTTTTGGGGTTCCACCATATATTACCTCCCGAACTTTCATACTTCACATTAGCTGCATATATATATATATATATATATATATATATATATATATATATATATATATATATATATATATATATATATATATATATATATATATATATATATATATATATATATTTGACCATAATGCTACAGATCATGTAATGCAAAAAAAAAAAATGTGCAATTTAGAGAGCAAATGTATTTTTTGCACACTTTTTGTGAGAATTTATCCACATACTAGCATTGGTCAATTAATTAACTATCTTTTACCCCCCCCCCCTAATTCCAGGTACATTATCTTAAGTTATACAGTATCATATTATAATGGACTGTAGATTTTATCCACCTCCCAGCCATTTATACAATGAAGTGCATTGAAGTGGTAAAATTTTCCATTTGATTGAAACGTTCTGAGATCTTTTTTTGAACGTAAATTACACAATAACGACACGTTCATTTTTCATCATGGTTATTGGATTTAGCATAGCACATGTATGAGTCGAACACGTGCTTACTCGGTGTTTATATGTAGGCCGTCAATTTCATTGGCTATTTTATTTATAGAAAAGCTGTTCTTCAGGTATTCGATTGAATCATTTAACCGATTTTTTTTCTTTCGGAAGAAATAGGCGTATCTAAAAATAGCTCAAAACGTTCCATCCAAAAGGAAAATCTTACCACTTCAATGCGTTTCATTGTAGTCGTCTCTACGCGTGATAAACTCGAGCTCACTGGATTAAAATCATTTGTTAAATTGCTGAAAATCACTTGAAGCGAGTTTACTGACCGTAGAGACAACTAGAAATGGTTAGAAGGTAGATAAAATATACACATTGGCAACAAAATGTATCTTAAATGAGGGAGTGAAGGGATGTTGGCTGATCAATGCTAGAAAGGGAAAAAATTATCCCCAATATTGCGCAAAATATATTGCTCCCTAAATTGCACCTTTAATTTTGCATTACAAGATCTGTTGCATTATAGACAAAGACAAATCACCATGGACAAATATATAAAACCATTAGGCTACAGATCTGCAGCTGACTTCACTTGTGTATTTATTAATTAGTCCAGTGATACGGGCGAGGGCTATAGGTTTTCCCTGCTTCTGTCCGTCCGTCCCTGTCTGACTGTCAGCCTGTCCTATTTGGTTTTCCGCTTCTTTATTTCTAAACACATGCAGATGTGGAGCTGAATTTAAGTATATGAGTGTATCTTGATAAGTTACAGATTAAGATTGGATTTCATTTGGCTTCATTGATTTTTGACAGAATTGTGACATTTTTTAATTAAGCCAGAAAATAAATTTTGCATACTGTATTGTAAAGTGACAATTCCTAAATAAAAATGGGAACGCGGAAGAGACATGTACTGTTTATGCAATACTCTCAGAATGCTTGTTTTGACCAAACCTTTCAGATGGTATAAATATTTTTGACCTTTGACTTTGACCTAAGAGTTTGACCCACATTTAAAAAAAATTGAGCCTTGGAACTGAACTTTTGAGCAGACACTATATGGTACATGTAATACTCAAATTTTAATTGAAAAAAAGCATCTATTTTTTATTAAATTCTGAGTTTTTTTTTTATTGGGGGGGGGGGGTTCAAATGTTAAGATGACTAGTATTGAAATGAAACTTAACCAGTAATAAAAAAAAATGTTAAGTCCACAGGCTTCAAAGTGTCATAGGTTTTTCAATAACACAGGGCTTTAATGTTAAATCTTATTTGCCATTACATGTATTAGTGTTTGACTATGACGGAATTCACCATACATTACCATTTAATTGCAATTCCGGCAAAGAAATTTACAACATGGAATCCGGCCAATACAAAATAAATGCAATGGAAAAAAGTGTAACAAAACATTTATTGACTGTGCTCATGGCATAATTCTGTTTTGTTCACACATGGAACTTCTATTGTCAAATAATTTATGAGTATACAAGGCCAACAATAGAAAATAATTTCTGTATGTATTTAAACCAAACTGTCAAAATTGTTCCTACCAATTAATTTTTTTAAAACATCAATAAAGATTTCAAAGTGTGATTTTTATGACTGTTCAATACTGAAAACCATAAATGAATAAATAAAAAAAATAATAAATATCCAGTTTGAAAAATGCGGGTTAGAGTACATCAAACAAAAATATTTTTTGATAATGGCCTGATATTCCCAAATACACTGTAAGTGATAGTTGTACAAGCAAACATCAATAATTTTTCTGTTTTTTATTGTGTTAGAAGTACGTGACACAGCATTATATATCTTCTATTATTCAAATAATTTTCATGAAATGAAACAATCAAACATATATACACTTTACATGAGAAAAGATAAGCTCATTTTATAACTTAATACTGGTAATCAGATACAATGTACAAATTAATGAAAATATAAGACAATAAATAAGTCAATATACAAATATATAGATGTAGCTGATAATAAAGACAAGGACATCTACAATGATAAAAATTACTGACAATTGGCTAATTATAATTTTTTTCCCCAAATTCTTCTTAAAAAAACAGGTAAAGATGGTGATAGTTTAAAATGTAAATGTACGCCTGCATGAATATTGAAGAGAATTTGTAAATACTATAATTCAATTCTGAACACATTGAGTAGAAATCAGAGCTATAAAAAGTAAAAAGATCCTGGATATTTTCAGGGCTCATACCTGATAAACCTGATGAGTTATGTGCAAAGGAAAAAAATACATAGTGACAACTTTTACTTCCGATCAATCATATTTGATTTCTGTTTTTCATGAACAAATAGAAATTACATCCTAAACATGCAGATTAATTCACATATGTCTTCAACTTTAACTTCAGAATAGGGGATACAAATAATTCTTGTCATTTTTTTTGTCGAATAACATTTAACTTAAGTCCTGATTGTATTTAGAAAAATGGAAAGTTTAAGTGCATATTATATTTAATTTTTCAACAGACACTTTTTTTTATAAAAAAAATATTCAAATTACACATGTTTCATGTGCCACTTCATGTTTTTCTCAATTTTATGTAATAATAAGATATTAGAGCCGTTACAAAAAAAAAAACTTTGCTAAAATAAAAAAAAATGTGAGAAGTTATCTGTTTTGTGCATCATCATTCCTAGTAAGTTGTACGTTCTCAATATGTCGTAAACTTTTGAACATTTTCAGCTTTTTCTCTGGAACATCTGAGCCAATTTCAACCAATTTTGGCACATGAAATATATGGGTTAAGGGAAACAAAATTGTGAATTAAAAAGTCCTTGCCTCCCAAAACTAAATAATGCCTAAGTGTATAGTTATGTCATGATGAGCATAATGCTTTCAAAATTGTGAATGCCTTGGCATCTAGTTTAAAACATGGACAAAATTCAATCATTGGAAAGTTGTTGCATGATGCTCAGCTGACCTATCAGGCCTTTGGGCCTCTTTTTAATTGTTAAAAATGGAAGCTAGCATACAGTAAAAATGCACTCTATATATCTTGTTCTAAAAGTAAATGGGCTGGAATATTTTCTTTGGGCTCCCAGGTGAGGTCTTTGGGATCATCATAGCCCAACCACTTGACCAAATACTCTGTTTTGTTTTTTCTTTTTCTTTGTTTCAGGATTTTATCAACATAATACTCTTTTTCTGTAATTAGAATTTAGACAATAAACTAGGGAGCAAGTAAATCTTTTTATACCATTTTGGAAATCATTGAAACTTATAAATAGAAATAAATAAATATTTTAAATATTATGAAATCCTGACCTGAAAATTTCTGTTTTTTGTTTTTTTTTGCATTTTTTTTACTCTGTCCAGCATTTTTCTCTGAAAAGATGAAATAAATGTAATTAATTATTCCAATGAAAGTCTTTGGATCAGAAAATAAATCATCAGCTAAATCACATATGATACTGTTAAATTATCTACTTCATACATTACATTAATTAAAAACATATGACTTGTTATGCCTTAATTAATTAATGCTTCGATAAATAAATTATTTTAACACAATTACCTGGCGTTTTTTCAGCTACTCCTGCCTTTCTTTTCACTGTAAATCAATAGAAATAGGAACACATCAATATTACAAAAATGAATTTTATCTGTATATTTTTTTTTTACTGTGCCCAGCATTGTTCTCTGAAAAAAATGAAAGAAATGTATTGACAGGGACAATAAAGTATTCCAACGAAAGTATTTTTTAAGAGGGGAAGTATTATACTGAAAATTTTATTGTTTGTTAACATAAAAAAAATAAAATGTTGCATTTAACGGTATTTGAACCGGGGGCCTTTAGCGTTGAACTTAATGATTCCACTTGACAGAGATTTTACATATATTTAAATTTGTATGAGATTTAGAATTTTGGTATTTACTGAAATAGTTTATTTTTATTAGTTGTTAAAATTTTAAGTTCTTATTAAAAGTATTCTCATATTTTGGAAAAAGTTAAGCTTGGAAATAATTGTGAATATTTTTCGTGATGTCACATGGGACACAGTGTTGCATGCTGGTCATTTCTTGTGCCTTAGCGGCTAGGAATGCGGGTGGTTTCGCTCCGATTACGTGTTCGCGCCGAGTGGTTTCGCACCGATCACTTGTTCGCGCCGAGTGGATTCGCCCCGCATGTATATTATATATATTAGCTTTGAAGTTTTCAAAAATTTCTATCTGTATGAGTGCTTAAATGAAGAATATTATTCTATTTTCGAATTACTGATGTGTCTGTATTGAAAGATTGATTGCCTTTGAAGTTTCCTTGTTCTACATAATTTAATATTGTAAATAAACTGAAAAACAATGACAACCTTCATTGAAAAATCAACGCGATTTGTGAAATTAATATATATATTTTAATATCCAGTCCTAAATTATTCCAAATAAGACAGTCAAATCTGTTCAAATAGTTATAATTTGGCTAAAAATGGCCTCACAAAATGTATTAACACAAATTGGGATAATTATCCCACATAACACGACATTAACGCTTGGGTTTAATTAATTACAAGCTACCTGACAGGTAATCGGGGGGAAGCCATTCTGTATACTACCCATACCTGTAGATAAATGGGGCGAAACCACTCGGCGCGATACCACTCGGCGCGAACACGTAATCGGCGCGAAACCACCCTACACCGCGGCTAGCAATTATTGGCGGAAAATTATGAGGGTGAAACCGTGAATGACAGAATGTAAGTAGAATTTTGTCATAATTGCAATTAGCATTGTGTATGTAACAAATAAGTATTCAAATATTATAAACATGCATGGAGAAGTATTTTGAACTTAATTTAAAGATATTTTTCATTTGTAAATAGTCTCTCTAATGAAGTTTGTTCATTGTTTACATGAGATGTTGTAGTACTCATGAGTTTAAAATAATTGTAAGTTTTTTTTAATCATATAAATATCTTTAGTTGTGTATTTTTTTTATCCTTGAATAGATGCAATCATGAACCAGATGATGTTAAACACCACATTGCTGTAAACGCCAGATATGCCCCTGCTTAGGTAATGTTTATAGGGTAAAGTGATCGTGAGTCGGACACCTCTAGGTTTTCTTTTTGTATGCATAAGATTCATAATAAATTTTGATAGTGTCCGACTTAACATCGAATAGCAAAAATTTACTGTCAGACTCAAGATCAAATTGAGTCACTGCACCCAAACTTAATTTCTTCGAAAAAGAATTAAATTAAATATTTCATAAACAATTTATAATTGTGTATTTACGATGTTTACTGCATAGTTTAAGCCTAATTTCAACTTTCAAATTAAATTCTTTTCCACGATGTGATAAGTTCCAAGCATTTGATTTATCGAAATTTTACCGAGCAGGTCTTCGAATTCCCCTGTGATTAGTAAGTGCTTCCTAAGGTCAAACGTCATGAACACAGCAACATCGTCTTTCGATAAAGAAAGACAACTCTTAATAGATTAAGAATTACTTGATTCAGTCAATCACAAAATAGGGTGGATTCATTATCGGAAGTCTGTTAAAAATAGCGTCAAAATTGTCAGACTCTAGATCGTGTCCGACACAAGATCACTTTACCCTAGTCCAATCCACACTTTGCAAAAGTTGTTTCCTTTTGCGAGGTCAAAAGCTCAAAAGAACAGTGTTTTCCCTTTATTTAAAAGTAAAGGGTAAGAAATCAGTAGTAGCTCTATTAATTCTTCATAAGTGGAATAATGAACATTGAACACAATCATTGTGTTACAATTTGGATAAAGAAATAAATCATCAGTTTAATTATCTATGATACTGTTAAATTATTCTACTTCATACATTACAGTAATTATAAACCATATTAATTGATATACCTTATACCTATATAAGGCCAAAATAAAATTATAGTTTGTTTGGAATTGCCGCTCGCCTCCTTGAAATACCCCAGCTCAAAAAATTTTATTGGCAAAATATTGGAAATATTTTTTTACCGTCCTATGTCTGACTTCGCTTTTTACAAGTTAATTCGTTCTTCGAAATAGATTTTTGTAGTCGGGTTTGAGCTTCCATAAATTTAACAACACGGGTCAATAAAACGCTTTCTTCTTAGTATTTATGATATAGGGAATTAATGTAGGTGGCCATTTGACAAAATGAAAGCCGCCAAAATGTCAGACCAAGTTGGATCATTAGATGTGAAAACATTCAAGCGTCGAAGACCAGAACATTTATGCATCTTCATAAAAATAAAAGGTGAATAAAAAATTAAATGGAATGATACACCGATACCTGAAAAGAGCTTTTGTAATAGATTGCCCTTTGAACTTGTTAGGAAAAGTCTGTCATGTTGAAGTTATAGATGATTGCACAGTTCCAGGCTTCCATGTTAAAAAATTACACAGGTCAGAAATGTTTATTCCAAAACACAAAAGAAAAAATGTTGTCAATATGACAAGTCTTTGAAACCTAATGTTAAAACTGATTCGTGGTGAACACTGACTTTAGAAATACCAAGCACCCCCTCCCGTTTTTCCACACAACATTCCAACTAATTTTGTGTGGTTCTCATACTTTGTAAAGGTTGTCTTAACGAAGGGTTAAATTTCAATGAGAAATGCTATGAAATACAGTCATGAAATTGTTTTAAAAAGATTTATGAAGAAATTGTTCTAAAAAGATTTTTTAAATAAAGAAAAAAGTTTGACGCTGACATTTGACTTTTAATAGATAAGAAAATCTAACATCAAAGAAAGATTGATACTTGAGTACCGTTCTGTATATATTTTAATTAGACAAAAATGAAATTAATCAAATAAAAGAAAGAGGGAAATTAAGGAAAATCACCACTGTTCATTGTGTAAAAAAAAAAAAAATAAATAAATTCCCTCCCTCCCTCCTGGGTCTGATAACACCCAGGCGGCAATTCCAAACATTTTTTTGAGGATGGCCTAAATTAAATATTTTTACACAATTACCTGCCACTACTTCAGCTACTTCTGCCTTGCCTTGCTCTGCATTTGAAACAGAAAATAAATCATCAGTTTAATTATCTATGATACTGTTAAATTATTCTACTTCATTCATTACAGTTATTATAAACCATATTAATTGATATACCTAATACCTATATAAATAAAATATTTTTACACAATTACCTGCCACTACTTCAGCTACTTCTGCCTTGCCTTGTTCTGCATTTGAAACAGAAAATAAATCATCAGTTTAATTATTTATGATACTGTTAAATTATTCTACTTCATTCATTACAGTTATTATAAACCATATTAATTGATATACCTAATACCTATATAAATAAAATATTTTTACACAATTACCTGGCACTACTTCAGCTACTTCTGCCTTGCCTTGCTCTGCATGTGAAACAGAAAATAAATCATCAGTTTAATTATTTATGATTAGGTCATCCTTAAAAAATTGTTTGTTTGGATCGAATTTGTGCCTGTGGGGATTTTTTTTTTAACTGAAGAAATTTTTTTGATTTTTTATAAAAATCTCAGTATACAGTAAATACATTTTCTGACAATTAAGAAAAATACACAAATTTTACATAGATCTGACATATATTTAAGTGTTTCATATGGTGAATGTGATACATGTAATGGGCAAAAAATTCCATTAAATAAAAAAAAATCTTCCTACTTTTGGTCCATAAATTTTTTTCAGGAGGGGACATTTTAAGAAGGCGAGAGGCAATTCCAGACAAACTAAAATTTTAATTTTGCCTCCAAAGGTTGATATACCTTAATCATGTTAATGCTTAAATACTATAAAGGCACAAATTTTTTGGGGGATAAAATTTCGTTGATTTGTTATCTAAAAGATTTTCATGGGCATTAAATTTCATTGTTTTGAAAGTAACCCTGTTCAGTGTATAGTCATTTAAATTTTGTAAGGGATTTAATTTCGTTGAAAATTGTTAACAACGAAATAAACAAAATTTAATCCCCCAAGAATATTTATGCTTTTACAGTAAATAAATTATTTTAACACAATTACCTGGCGTTTTTTCAGCTACTCCTGTCTTTTTTCTCACTGTAAATCAATAGAAATAGGAAAACATCAATATTACAAAAGTGAAATCTCGATATTTTTTAGCTCACCTGAGCCAAAGGCTCAAGTGAGCTTTTCTGATCAAAATTTTTCCGTCATCTTTGTTGTGCCGTCATTTTTGTTGTCAAAAACTTTTTACATTTTCATCAGGTCTGGACGATTTCTAAATATGGAAGTCAAGAACGATAACCGAAAGTTGCTAAAAATGTACATCAAGTACACGTAATTATTTTTCTGTCCAATCAAACAACAGCATTTTTTCACACCCCAAAACATAAATTATAAATTAATGTAATTATAAACCATATTAATTGATATACATAATACCTATATAAATAAAATATTTTAACACAGTTACCTTGAATTTTTTCAGCCAGTTCTGTCTTTCTTTTCACTATTGAACACATCAATGTAAAAAATTTAAATATTAATTTAGAAAAAGTGATTTACAATACATGTAGATAACAAAGAGTGAGATCAGGTGCCTGGGAGGAGTGAGCATCTCTTTTGACTGGTCACACCAGCTGTATTGATCAGTTAGACAGAGCGTTCATTCGGAATACGAAAAACATCTAAATGCTTTAAAAATTGTACTTGTAGCAGTATGCATTTAAGCTTTGAATACATTGGAAGATAGTAAGAACCATATAGAGATGAAGTTTGGTGCTAGGGCAATATTATTGCATTCATATCAATTACTTCAAAAATAGAGTTGACAATGAAATAGTTGAAATCTCATTTGTCATAAAATTAAGTTTTTTATAGGACAGTAGTCATACACCATGATAGAATTACTAAATCTTGTGCATGTTGTGTCCAGAAAATTTCTTTACTTACATGTCTGCTCCAATTCTTTCATAATTTTGGTGGTTGATAGGTATTCCTCCAACAATTCCACCTCATTTACTTCCTCTATAAAAATGAATGAATAAATATGTATGCGACTCCAAATTGAAGTAAAATTAAAGAAGAGAAGAATTATTTGACTTCCTAAGTGAAATAAAATGTCCATGATATTTGTGATATCACCATAATTTTGTGATATCTGATTTAGATAAAATGCTTCTAAGTATCAAAACAGATTTTAAATAATGATGTGATTTTGACCAACCTAATTCTTTTTCACCCAAGCCAAGATCCATCAAGAGTGCTGAAGTAGAGTCATCTGTTTCGTAAAATATTTTCAATTTGAGTAATAACAAATAAGTAACGATTTTGAATTGATGAGAGAGAGAGAGAGAGAGAGAGAGAGAGAGGGTGTGTTTGTGTGAGAGGTCTTTAGCAGAGATAGAATAAACAGATGTAAATATCAAATATATTGAAGCCTATTTTGGATCTATCAAAAAATAAATTTGAGTTCAATATTACACATTGTCAAAATTGTAAGAAAGAATTTGATTTGTTATAACAATTTCTTGAATTCATTTTAATGAATTAATTTGTTGTAACAAATTCTAAAATTTGTTATAGCGAATTAAGGCAGTCATTTATAATCAAATTTGACTATTTAGGCCTATATAAATGTATTTATGAATTTGTTATAATGGATTCAAAAAATTTTTTTTTAACAAATTTGATTTGTTATAACAAATTTGAAATAACATCTCAAAGGGCCCTGCTTTCAACAATGAACATGAAAATGTAAGGTAGTATAAAATAATTTTAACAATGATGATCATAAAAAAAAAATTCAGGAATATACATGAACATGTCATTAAATCTAAACCATTTTTGTGTTGAGGATTGATTTGATCCTGTAAATTTAAATTTACCTCCTGCAGACTCAGTTGCTTCAGGGCTACATGTAGTCTTGGTACTCATGTCATTGAGCACTTGTGAATCTGTGGGGGTGAAAAAGGTAAATTTTTCTGTTACAGGTCAGTTCAATTCATATAAAGAATGACATATTGGCGATTTCATTTTGATAATTAACAATACATGTAAATAGAGTTAGAGTAAAATAAATTTTATAAAGGAGCATTGATAAAAAACTTTCCCATATACCTGCTACAGAGTCGGCTTCAGGGCACGGGGGGTCCAAAGAATATTCTGCTGCTGTCTTTTGAACAGGTTCAACACTATGCATTTATATGATTTTATTTTATTTTCTTGAATTGAATGAAATTAGATATTTTAAAATCACAATCAAATAAGAATAAATAAACCACATGAATTTATCCATTGACTATCAGTATCATCATCCATGTTCAGTCATCTTTTTAAACATTTACAATTCCATGATCATCTTATTGGGTAGTGTCAAGTTTGTTCAATTAAGATAGTGTTAAGTTTGTTCAATTCAGGTAGTGTCAATTTTATTTAAATCATATCATATTGGATATAGGGTGACACTACATTTTGTGATAGAATTTTAAATAGGTTTTTTGAATAATCTATAATCTATACAGGGCTTCTTTTGCCCTGACAAATTTTTTACCTTTTAAGGGTGCAAACAATTTTGCCCTAGATGTTTTGATTTAGCCCTGACCCAATTTAACAGATTTTTATGAATTTGCTCTGTTTTAATTCCAGCCACTTATGATGAGGATGAAAGCCTTGCATGCAAATATAAAACAGAAGTAAAATTTTCCATGCCTACTGTGAGTATCTTTAGAGAATCATTTGACCAAGAAGGATCACACTTATTTGGAAAGCATTGTATATTTTTATCATCTAAAAGTTATATATTTTAGCTTCATTGAATAGGAGAAAATGTAAATGCACTGTTATACAAGATGTATTAAATAATTATACTGTAACTATTCAGAAGTATATCAGCAAAAGAGTTAATGTTCATTATAATGTGAAACAATTTACAGAATAAGTACTTACAGTTTTTCAAATTTTATAGCCTCCTTGTTGTCTATAATTTTGAGGAGGTCCTCTTTATGCATGCAGCTTGGATCTTTGAATATGTTGACTGGAAGTCCAGAAAGATGGAAACCATAAGGTATGTTGCATATGATTTTCTTGTAGGGTGGAGCATTACCAGAGCCACCAGCTGAGACTAATATTGAAAGTAAAGGATAACAAGTAATAAAACAAGAAAACTTCAAACAGAGGGCAGGAAAGAGAGGGTCAATGATTAAAGAAAGTATTGAGAAGACCAATTAGTAAGGAAAATATCGGCCATAACATACTTAAGAATGTGCAAGTTGGATTTTATAATTGGAAAAAAAATCATTGTAAAACTTACTCTTTGCTCCATGGGGATCCAAGTTAGAATAGGTCCTCAGTACCCCTTTGCTTGTCTTAAAAGGTGACTAAATGGGGTGGTTCTTAGGTTGAGACCGTATAAACCAAGGCCCCATGTCACAACAGGTGTGGCACGATAAAGATCCTTCCCTGCTCAAAGGCCGTAAGTGCTGAGCATAGGCCTAAATTTGCAGCCCTTCACCAGCAATGGTGATTTCTACATATCAGTGAAATATTCTGGAGAGGGACGTTAAACGGTATGCAATCAATCAAACTTACTCCAAGCGTGAGAGAAAATTTTGCGTACTTCTTCTTTTAGGCTTGAACAACTGTCTTCACTTTTAGTTTTTCTGTCAGCTATGTAAATTGGAAATATTATCAATGTTGATATGTAAAATAAAATAATTATTTAAAAGTTGTAAAAGGGTTTAATACTTTTAGTGTTAAAAAATACTTACCTGGTCTTCCACAGGTGGCAAAATGGAATTCTTCTTGCCTTCTTATGTCGGAGAAGTATGTTAATCCATTTGGGGATCCAAATATGGTAGGTTTACCTTCATAAAATGCCAAGCCACCAATTTCAACGCCAAGCCCACTGAGGAGTTTACACTTAAAAAAATAAAATAACTAAGGTAAGTCTGTACTTAACAATTTTTTTTTGGTCAAACTGATGATAATTTTTTGATTTGAATACCTTGAATAAGTCATAAACTTACTTAAACACCTATAAAAGACACACCTCTAAAAATTCAACAGCTAAAATTAAACATAAAAAAGTGTGATATCATATTTTATTTAGCCATGCACCAAATCACATAATATATTAATTGTTATTTTATATGCCATTTTTAGCTCTACTGGTCAGAGACCAGAAGAGCTTATGCGATAGTAATGCGTCCAGCGTCCGTCTGTCTGTCCAGCTGTCTAGCTATCTGTCTGTCCGTTTGTCTGTAAACAATTTTTGAAAATGCTACTCCTCCTACAGTTTTGGTCTAATTTGAATATAACTTGGCACACAAGTAGAATGCACCACGATACATAATTCTGGACATGGGTTTTTGATTTTGATGAACGGTGTTGCCGTGGTTACTAAAAATAGAAATTTCTGTGAAATTCTTTCAAATTGCTTTTCCTCCTACAGTTTTGGTCTGATTTCAGTATAACTTGGCATACAAGTAGAATACACTAAGATACATTATTCTGAGTATCGGTTTATGATTTCGATGAACGGTGTTGCTGTGGTTAATAAAAATAGAAATTTCTGTGAAATTCTTTCAAAATGCTACTCCTCCCACAGTCTTGGTCTGATTTCAGTATAACTTGGCACACAAGTAGAATACTCTAAGATACATAAATCTTTATATTGGTTTTTGATTTAATGAACGGTGTTGTCCTGGTTAAGAAAAATAGAAATATCTGTAAAATTGTTTCGAAATGCTACTCCTCGTACCGTTTTGGTCTGATTTCAATATAACTTGGCACACAAGTAGACTACACTAAGAACATAAAGAGACTTTATCAAAGATCATTATTCTATTTATTGCTATTGTGAGGCTTCAAATCCCAGCTGCTTTAGTACTTTTCTCTTCCTTTCTATAAGTTCAAACCAGTAGAGCTTCAGTCTCGACAGAGACTTCTGGTTTCCTTTAAAGTAAAAAGAATTATATGTTATTTAGAATTTTATGTCTGTGTAGGTAGTAAATGCTAAAAAAATTAAATAAATAAATAAGGACAACAGAATCAAAATGTGATGTTGATAAGTGTTTTATGAAACACATAGGTGTCTTTAAGTATGGGAAGATTTTGATCTACATTAATTCCAATGAAAAAGTATGACTGGGAAAATTTAACCTTGCTGATGATGATTATATAAGAAGGGAGAATTAAGTGACACGTAAAACTGTGAATTGTGACCCATTGGGTCCTTTTTAGCTCAACTGAGCTTTAACCTGAGCTGAAAGCTCAAGGGAGCTTTTCTGATCACATTTTGTCCGGCGTCTGTCTGTCCGTCAAACTGTAAACTTTTCATATTTTCCACTTCTTCTCAAGAACCGCTGGGCCAATTTCAACCAAACTTGCCACAAAGTATACTTGGGTGAAGGGGATTCAAATTTGTTCAAATGAATGGCTAGGCCCTCATTCAAGGGGAGATAATTGGGAATTAATGAAGATTTGGTGGCATATTTTAAAAATCTTCTTCTCAAGAACCACTGTGCCAGGAGAGATGAAACTTATGGGGAAACATGCTCAGGTAGTGTAGATTAAAATTTGTTCAAATCGTAACCCCTGGAGGTGGCGGGGCCATAATGGCCTATCAAAGTTTTACATAGAAATATATAGGAAATTCTTTAAAAATCTTCTTCCCAAGAATGAAAAAGCCATAATTCATCATATTTATATGGAAGCATGCTCAGGTAGTGTAGATTCAAGTTTGTTCAAATCATGACCCCCATGGTTAGGGCGGGGCCAAAATGGCAGACCAAAGTTTTACATAGAAATATATAGGAAAATTCTTCAAACATCTTCTCAAGAATGACAAAGCCAAAATTCATCATATTTATATGGAAGCATGTTCAAGTAGTGTTTATTCAAATTTGTTTAAATCATGACTCCCAGGGTTAGGGCGGGGTAAAAATGGCCCACCAAAGTTTTTGAAGATATATATAGGAAAATTCTTTAAAAATCATTTTCTAAAAAATAGCAAATCTATGATTGGTCATGGGTCTTCTTTTGGATTTAAACTTTCCAATAAGAAACCATTTTCTACTTTTTCCTACCTTTAGTGCTGAGGTGAGCGGTGTGGCCCATGGGCCTCTTGTTTCTATTAACAGTTGAATGTGCTCTAATAAATGAACTGAACTTACTGAATGGGTGATAGATTTCAAGTTCCTGGTTATGAATTTGTCTTTATCTAAACCACTTGTTATTCCCTTCCTTTCCTCGGATGCCTTTAGAGAGAAGTCATTTTTCTGCTCAGGAGATAATGATCTCCAGGAGGCTGATATGTGCCTTAAATAAGATTCCTTGGACATAGATCCTGTGAAAAAATAAAGAATGAATGAATTTATAACCTTGATCTTTATGAACTATAATAAAATAATGATCTTGCTAGGGGAGTTATGGTTTAAAGGTTCATTGCAAAAGCTCTAAGGGTTCTTAAGATATCTGATGGAAACATAAGTGTTACGGACAAACAGAATTACATTTAATGATGGAGGAATGGAAGGACCAAATTTAATATTTCCCAATTTCAGATGGGGACATGAATAAATAATTCAGACCTAGGTTTATACGGTCTCGTTTGAAGGACCAATATCCAATTCCCTAAATGGGATTGGAACCTGCAATGTAAGGATTGACTCCTTATTTCATGACTCCAGAGAATATACTCTAACCACTGGGCTATGCTAGTGAATGTTTTTTTATATGGTATGAATAACTTTAACTAAGTGTACATGATTTCATGCATCATGATTGTGTTACATTTTCTGTTTTTATTATACCTCCGCTTGAAAAGCGGGAGGGTATATAGTCACAGCTCACAGTACCTCTAGTTGTTTATTATATTTTGTGACCATGAATATGGGTCCTCTCAAAAGTTAAAGAGACCGAGGGTTCATTGAGAAATATGATGATGTAAATTGTAAATTATTAATTTTATATAATGATGATCAAAATTAAGCACCAAACTAGAGGTACTGTGAGCGATGAACTCAATAAATTATACCCCCGCCTCCATATTAATGGCAAAGTCCATGTTTTGCTGTAGCAGGGAAACCCAAAATATGTGTCGGATCAAAAACTAAAATAGGAGGTGCACAATGGCTATATGTAATAAAGATTCTTTGAAACTTTCATCAAATTTCATTCAGTGGTATGAGAGGAGTTGCAGATAAGAGATGGGTACCCCAAAGAGTAACAGATGGAAGGTCGGATGGAATTACCGATTACTATATACCCTCCCACTTTTCCATCATGGGGTATAATATGTATTTTTTTGCATATATGTTCACAAGTTTTAAACAATGTATAATGTCTTCCAACACACCTCTTTGAATGGTTTTGGCAAACACACTATAGGCACTTGGGCCTCTTATAGTCTTTACAGAGGCATTAGGCTGAGTGATGTCCTTCCTCCTCCTGTTACCTATCCAGTTCTGCAAAAAGTTTAGCTCAATATAAAAAAGTAATGAAAATTGTAATATACCGTATTCGTCTATAAAAATTTCATGCTGCAGTTTGTAAATTGTAATTGTAAAATAACAACTTAAGTATAATGCACATATTTTTTTTTTTAAAGAAGATTTTGACCCTTAAGTAATCAGGACAAGTGCTTAATTAGAAGACAATTTAAATTAACTAAGTATTTCTTTCATTGTACAAGCATATACATGTATGGAAATTACGTGTCAGAAAAAGTTCAAATTATTTTCAGTTTGAATGAAAGTTTGTGCACTGGGTTAGGAGTTATATTCATATTTATAACTACAAAGCTGTAGCTCTCCAAAAAATATGTTGACAGACTGGAGAGTTACAGTGTCTGCCATTGAAAAAAACTCTATTTTTGCGCACAAAAAAGTGTATGGGGTTGTGGATTCTTCCAAATTCAATTGCACAGTAGCTATATTTCAAAATCGTCCTTACTCCACTATCAAGTACATGTACTCTTATAGTTTACATCTGTACGAAGCCAACTTGACCGAATCATATATTGAAAAACAAAATGGTAGTAAAATAGGCAAAATTTTTGATGAAATAAATTTCAGGGACAGGAAGGCTGTTATAAACAACTAGGATTCTATGAATTTAAATTTTATTTCTGATCAAAATTTGTTCGTTGTCTGTCGTCGTCTTTGTTGTCATGGTCGTTTTTTAACTTTTCAAATTTTCATCATCTCAAGAACCACTGGACCAGTTTCAACCAAACTTGGCACAAAGTATCCTTGGGTAAAAGGGATTAAGGTTTATTCAAATGCAGAGCAACACCCTTTTCCAAGGGGAGATAATTATGAATTAGTGAAAAATTAATGGCATTTTAAAAAATCTTCTTATCAAGAACCACTGGGCAAGGAGAGATGAAACTCATGTGGAATCATCCTCAGGTAGTATAGATTCAAGGTTGTTCAAATCATGACCCCTGGAGCTAGGGTGGGGCCATAATGGCCGTTATAAGTTTTACATAGGTATATATAGAAAATAATCTTTAAAAATCGTCTTCTCAAGAAACAATGGGCCAGGAAAGATAAAACTAATGTGGAATCATCCTCAGATTCAAGTTTGAACAAATCATGACCCGGGGGGGTAGGGTGGGGGCAAAATGGGCGATCAAAGTTTTTCATAGGAATAAATAGGGAAATTTTTTAAAATCTTCTTTTCAAGTACTTCAGAGCCATGATTGGTGATATTTATATGGAATCATTCTCAGGTAGTGTAGATTGTAGTTTGTTCAAATCATGACCCCCTGGGAGGTTAAAATTTAAGCCCCCCCCCCCTTTAGCTCAGTAAACTTTAGTTCTGATCTGGTGCTTTTTCCTAGCCAGTGTGCTCAGGTGAGCGCTGTGGCCACAGGGCTTCTTGTTTTATATCTAACTCATTTAAAATACCATGAAAAAGAAACCAAAGTGGCTTAAAGAATAGAAAAAATCAAAATTTTTAAAATTTTGGAAAGACTTTGATCATTGATCTTGAATAAATTTCAAGGTTAAGGGCCACATCGCAATTAACTCCATGCCTCTACTACTTTTCATTCTAAAGTTATAATTTTTAATATACAAGTGCAAGGAAGTTAAAGGGCAATAACTCATAGAAGGGGTCATCAGATCCTTTCACACTTTTAACCTGAAGATGTGATTGAAAAACCTTAAGACATCATTGAAGGTTTCGTGTCTCTATGGTCTACAGTTTCTATAACAAGGATTTTCATACAAAGGGCAAATCTGGGCAATAACTTTTAAAAGGGTCAATCTTAGGGGACAAGAATAATACCTTGGAAATACTTTTAAGAGTACATATTAAGGATAAACAGACAAATAGTATATCTTTAAAGACAAAAGAGATATTAAAAAGGTTAATTTCTCATTTTTGGAAAGACCTTGAGATTTGTATTAATTTTAAAGACAAAGGTCAATAAATTTTGTGCAGTTGTTACCATGGCTCTATGACTTCACGTTTTGAAAATTTTTAATTATTTGTAAAATTAAAAGATTTTGTCTTTTTTTCAATTTCATGATGTGATCAATTGATTGGCTTGCTTGATAATTTGCAAAAAATAATCATGCAAGCCAATAGATTGATCATCATGACGAAATTAAAAATCTGACAGTTATTCCTCATATTTACATGCTTTGACTTCTAACAATCCACATGCTCCAAGTCGTGCTTCCGTTTAGCTCTTTGTCCCACCCTGCATGTCTTTTTTTGATCTGCGCCCATGCATTGATAGGGAAATAAAGTACATTTACAATTTGTAATTTTATCTTGGACAAAGACATTGGAAATGTAAATATTTCGTAATGAATAGGTTGAAATGTAGTCTCAAGTGGTCATGGACATTGCCAAAGGTTTCAAATCTCTGCAGTTTATGGTTTCAAAGAAGTTAGCAATAACAAGCATTTCTTGCATTAGGGGTAATAGCTTCAGAAGGGGTCAAAGATCAAATATGGGAGGTTATATCATGAACTATAAAGTTGTTTTAATAAGTCTTATGCTTTCCAAACATCTCCAGAAACAAAATAATAATAAACATAAGCATTTCAAGAGATCTCTCCACAGGATGGTGGAAAGACTTATTTATAAGTATAGTGCTTTATTTGGTAACAATGAAAGGATATGTTAGTAAGAGACAGTAATATTTTGAGATGAACGTTTCAAAACATGTAGAAAAAAATTGAGAAACTGAGCACACTTTTTTGTGTACAACAAATGTGAAGTTTTTTTAAGGGGTGGGACTGTAGCTCTGCGGTCTGCCAAATATAATGATTTTGCAAACATATATTTATATATATGTAGATTGCTATGTACGCATTTGTACATGTAAACATTACCATTATCTTTTCTACAGGAACTTGAAGCTTCTTAGAGGACTCTAAAACCATTGGATCACTCTGTGAAGCAACTTTCATGCCCTCTCTGTACTGAGACTCCAAAAAGGAAGAATCTTCTGATGAAAAGGATACCTTTTCCATGATCTTAATAAAATTAACAAGAACCATATATACTTTAGGTAATTTTACCTGCTTGAAATTTGAAGAGAATCTTCTCTGCAGTATGCCATATGGTGGGATACATTTATGTATGTAATCTGATGTCAACTTCCTGTTTGTCTGTGCATCTGTCTGTTTCATACAAAACAAATTTTCGTTGCAGTTTTCTCAGCAACTACTCATTGCAGATGCTTACAATTTTAACAGAATCTTCTCTGAGGCATGCAATACAGTGGGATACATTTATGTTCAAATCCAATGTCAACTTCCTGTTTGTAATCTGTCCGTTTAATTCAAAACAAATTTCATCGCAGTTTTCTCAGCAACTACTCGTAGCCGATGCTTGAAATTTTAACACAATCTCTTCTGATGCAAGACATATGGTGGGATATACATGTATGTTTGTTAAAATCTGATGTCAACTTCCTATTTGTCTGTGTGTCTGTCCGTTTCATATACAGTATATAACAAATCCTCATTAACTAACTTGGAGATGCTTGAAATTTTAGTAAACTCTATGTTGAGGCATGCCATATGGTGGGATTAATTTTTATAGGAATCTGATGTCAACTTCATATTTTCCTGTGCATTTGCCTGTAATTGAACTTGTGTATATTAACATGATAGTGTTCATTCACATCAGAGCAGGGGTATTAGTAGTGAGCATTGGCTCACATATTTCTTGTTTATGCTAATCTAATATAAGAATTTATGTTTGCAAAAAACATATAGCAAGTATTTAATGATTGAATACTAATTTTTCAATGCAATGATATAAAGTAAAAAAAATGCATTCACATTGTTGATAAGTTTATGATTGAATATGTAAAATGTTATAATATGTTCAAAACTTTCATGATAACATTTCTCCTAAAAAGCCTAGAAAAAAAATATGTTTGTTTCTGCTTTCAGGGTGAAAAAATGTAGGGTAGGTAGGTAGGTAGGCAATTTTTTTTTGAATTTTTTTTACTTCTTTATTCAAAAGGTGTATAGAAGTAACATCAATGACAAGACATGGTGTTTTCAAGCATTTTTGTGACTTAAACTTATAATAGAAAGGTGACTTAAACTTCTTTCTGGCTTGAAAAGCTTGCAAAGCTGAGGAGGTTATAAGTCCCTGGTTGAAATCTTGCACTTCAAGGGACAAAAGCATTAAAAAAAAATTGGGGTTCGCACTATAAATTAGGGTGGGTCGGGAAAGCGGAAACAAACATTTTTTTCTAGGCCTAAGACTTAAGTAAGTATTTGAAAATAAGCATTGTTGATCAATTTATGGTAGCATTTAATGAATTTCACCCCAGTAATATCTTGATTAAAGAAAAATAGTGTTTTGTTTTTAGCATAACAAAATGTGTTTTTATTTTGAAATTAAATGATTATAATAAATATAGCTTGTTGCAAATTATTCATTTCTATTTGAATAGGTGAATTCAATTGTGAACATATTTATAATAGATAATTTAACTCTGAAATAGTTGAATTTGAATGTGAATTACTTTAAAGTATGGGTTAATAAAGATAAAACACCTACAAAAATTACATTTGTTTAAAGATTTCAAAACAATTTAATATTGATTTAAACTACATGTACTTTGAATATTTCAAAATTTTAAAAATCGATTTTTGTTCAATTTGTATGTGGAATTTTTCCATTCAGAGTTGAAACAGGAAGATATAAAGGAGAATCACTAGAAGATAGATTATTTATTTTTTAAGTAGTAGTAAGAATAAGGGGAGATAATCAAGAAAAGGCAAAAATAGGGTGGGGTCTTGTAAAAATTTCTCAAGAACCACTGGACCAGAAAAGGTTAAACTTATGTAAGCATCCTGGGGTAGTGTTGATTCTAAATTGTTCAAATCATGACCCCCCAGGGTTAGGCAGGGCTATAATTGGGAATCAAAGTTTTACTTGGAAATATATAGGAAAATTATTTTATAAATCTTCTCCTCAAGAATGACTGGGCCAGAGAAGCTGAACTTCATATGGGAATCATCCTGGGTTAATGCAAATTTAAATTATTCAAATCATGACGACTTGGTTTGGGGATGGGAGGGGGACACAATAAGGTCTCGAAGTTTTTCGGAGAAATATACAGAAAACATCTTTTAAAATCTTCTCTTCAAGACTCACTGTGCCAGAAAAGCTGAAAATTATGTGGAAGGTTCCTGGGATAGTGTAGATTTTTAAATTGTTGAAATCATGACCCCTTGGGGTAGGGGGTGGGGATGGGGGGTAACAATATGTATTACAAGGGGGAAAACTAGGAATAAAACAGCATGGTCAAAGCTTCTCGGATGAGCAATATGGCCCATGGGACTCTTGCTTTTAATAGGCATTGTCCCTTCATATCCTATACATGCTACAGTACCAGGTCAACAAATATATACTTTTTGAAAAAATATAATAGTCTTGTCATTGCAGTATATAGCAGCGTGATTTTCTTTACTTTATATATATTGTATTATTATAACATAATTTGTGATGCTTATATGTCATTGTGAACTATTAACGGCATCAGAAATAAACAGGATTTCTTATCTACTATAGATTAAAATTGATGATAGTGATAACACTACAAAAAATCCATTTTTGTGGGTATGACTTCCAAGACTCTACAAAGAACCCCCTCCCACACCACCCCCTTCAAGAGAGTACTACTAAACAGAGAACCCTAATGATTTTAGGTTATCAATTTATTGACTGTAAATAAAATATTTATATTTTAAATAACTTATTATATCATGCTAAAACAAAATTAGAATTAAAATATAATTTTTGACAAGTTTTTTTGCTTATTTTAACACATTATTATAATATTTCTTAAGACTTCTTTACAGCTTTTGTAAGAAAACAAGTGAAAAATTAATGTTTCAGATCAGAGTAAATGGTTAAGAATTAGACCTATCATTAAATTAATTTAAAAAAAAAATATGAAAAAAATTTGTAAAATTACGTGATAACATTTAATATTTCGATTTATACAATGTTTTGAAATTCAATCGGGATCGGGATGTCATAAAACATTTCACAATCTATTACGTGGTCTTTCTAGTGTAAACTTTTCAATTGATTTATGTACAAAATATAATTTATTTTATTTAGTAAAAACAACCACTTATGCTTAAGAGGTATCAAAATTCCCCATATAAACTTTGAGTTCTCTGTTTCTTTTATCAACCTCTTTTGATTGTGTACGAATGCTTCAAAGAGATCTTTAGTATTCATTCTCTAGCACACCCTGTAACCGAATATATACTTTTTTTGTACATTATAATAATTGTGGTTTAGTAGGACGGCCTTTAAGATTTAACTTATAAGGACCTGTAATTGTTTTTATAGTAATCAACTTATTTGATCAGATACAACATCGTAATTTGGTTTTGAGTGGGGAAAGTCCACTAAAGGGAAATGGTGCAAATTTGCAGATAGACCATTATGGATTATATATTGCATTCAAATATTGCAGGTTACTGTTTATTAATATTTTGTATGTTTTCAGAAACCTATGGTGAAATGTGAATCATTTCTTCCTCTTATGATTCTTTTTTTTTTTTTTTTTGCATCCATTCAATAGTAATTACTGGGCCATTTCAGCATGGGTTAGGGAAAAGGGAGAGTGAGATCAGATTGTGAAGTGTTTTGTTTGCTAAGAGACTTTAAAATAAGTATGAAGGGGAAATTCATTTAATTTTATATGGTAAAAGAACTGGAATGAAAACCATAGGAAGGTTTTTGTCTCGCCTGCGACGAATGTCGCGAAGCGAGACATAGCGACCATAGATTCCGTCGTCGTCGTCGTCGTCGTCGGCGTCCAACTTTTGGTTAACCCAAATGTCAAAGTTTTATAAACTGCAATAACTTTCTCAAATTTTATTCAGTCTTCTTGAAATTTGGACACAATATTCAGTATGGATAAAAATTTATATCCCAAGTATGATTTTGAAAAAAAAAATTCAAATTTTTCCGTATTTTTTCCTTAAGTTGGACTTAGTTTTTTCATGATAATTTATGGTGAAGACCTATATTCCAGCAACTATAAGTTATAGGGATATGATAATTAGTCAGTGGATACATCATGGGTAACCACAAACGTCAGTACCAGAATTAGGTCATCTTGACCTACATTTTTCTGCATGAGTGACTTTGGTTAAATTTTTGGTGGAGGTCCATATCTCAGCATCTATAACTTATAATGGCATGATGATTTGTCATTGTACAGGTTATAAGTAACCAACAACATCAGTACCAGAATTAGGTCATTTTGACCTACATTTTTCTGCATGAATGACTTTGGTTAAATTGATAATGGAGGTTCATATTTCAGCAACTATAACTTATAGTGGCATGATAGTTAGTCAGTGGATACATCATGGGTAACCACAAACGCCTGTACCAGAATTAGGTCATCTTGACCTACATTTTTCCGCATGAGTGACTTTGCATAAATTTATGGTGGAGGTCCATATCTCAGCAACTATAACTTATAGTGGCATGATAATTTGTCAGTGGATACATCATGGGTAACCACAAACGCCTGTACCAGAATTAGGTCATCTTGACCTACATTTTTCCGCATGAGTGACTTTGCATAAATTTATGGTGGAGGTCCATATCTCAGCAACTATAACTTATAGTGGCATGATAATTTGTCAGTCTACACATCATGGGTAACCAA
This sequence comes from Saccostrea cuccullata, assembly GCF_032062105.1. NCBI lineage: Eukaryota > Metazoa > Mollusca > Bivalvia > Ostreida > Ostreidae > Saccostrea > Saccostrea cuccullata. Next base: position 111,678 of record NW_026922867.1, on the reverse strand, counting down.
CAATATCAGTACCATAATTAGGTAATCTTCACCTACATTTTCTGCATGAATGACTTGATACATATACAGTGGATTTGATTTCAAAATGCAAGTTCAAATTATTGCGACTCATAACACGTTGCAATATTCGCAATAATAAAAACATCACAATAATTTGTGAATTTACAGGGTATATGTATATATATATAAATGCCAATATAATCGCCAAGGGATTAGATATTAAGTCAGCTGTTCCATTTCTTTATTATTGTATTTTTGAGTTATTCCTTCTGAAATGTCAATAAATGCTTCAGTTTATCAGACAATCATTTCTTACTAACCACAGCGACAGCAGGCGAGACACAGGGTTGCGGGCAACCCTTACGTACTTTTTTAACAGGGACTTTTAATCTGTGAACTTTTGGGAAATTAGCTTGGGATATGTGAAATAGCTACAATCTCATTCAGAATTATGGTTCCACTAAAGGAGTAAGTGTTGTAATGTAGAGAAGGGAAGGATAACTGGGTAGATGTTGGAATAACTTTTATTCTTGACTTTTCTAATTTATTGCTAAATTGGCATAGAAAGAATTCCAAGTAAAGTAGTTTTAAATTCTATCTTTTCCAAGAACATTAATAAAATATTTCCAATTTTTTTTTAAAGAGCTGTTCCAGATTTAAGATGATAGGTGTTTAACATGTTTCAGTTTTAAAAAATGAGTTAGCTAAGAATGAAAATTAAAGGTGTTTCCTTTTGAAGTTAAAGATAAAATTTAGGCCAGGCTTTGGAGAAGTTAGAAAAGAATTTGAGATGGAAAAATGTTTTCTTTGCCAAAAAAAGGGGGGGGGGGCGGGGTCCGAGGCTTATGCATTAATTATAATGAAAACAATTTATTAATATTAGTAAGGGTCATCTGATAATTGATTTATGGATTTTTAAAACAATATTACAGAATACATGTATTCCACTGCCCGGTAAAGTGGGGAGGGGGGGGGGGGGTATGGGCCCCGTTCCGGAATAAGGGCTGGAAAATCCCTGTATTTTAAATTTCCATATAGGCCATGCTTGTATATGTGTAGAATATAAGTTGTGTTAGCTGCAATAATGTAGGTCTCTCAGATTTTTTAAAATCTGATGTTTTCTGGAAAAGGGGGGGGGGGGGCTACATAATATGCAGTTAACATTGAATAAAAGGGAAAAAATAAGTTTAAATTGTATGGATTGTATTATAAAACTTCTATGGTAGGAAAAACATTGGATGATCATGAGTTACTAAAAAGTTTGACCAGATAATACACAACCTTGATTTTAGACTCAAGTTTTGTATAGATGCTTCGATAAAATCAAATCAACTTTTACTTTATATTGTATAGTTCGAATCAAAAAAGTTTAATTTACCTTATTTATCCAATAATTAGGTTCAATGTAAGGTCCATAAATTTATATACAGTGGCTGCTGATGATGAAGGTCAAGAGATAAAAAGGACAGAGTGGTGGTTTTGGAAGACGATCCCGATTTAATGAGTTAGGTCATGTTAACAAGGAATATTTTTGTACATTTCTTCAAAGCAAATTTGAAATAAAGAGTGATCAAGGGAGTAAAAAAAGATGTTTTTTTTAATAAGATTAAAAAAAAATTATTAATGATATGTGTATTTCAAAATATTAACAAAGCCCCAAGGTGGGGTACCATCTAGTATTAAATCTAATGTAAATTTTATAGCTCTGTTTAGTAAATAAAAACAACACACATCAATAAAGGTATTTTTTTAAAAAGTGTTTTAATATTAATAATTATGAAAATAGTATAAAGTTCATGAGATGTGGTCTACATGACTAATTTGTATCGGGATCGCTCTATTAATGGTGACCAGTGGGCATTTTAAAAAAAATAATAAAAAGGCTAGTCTAGAGGTACTATGTATATCATATAATGAGATTTTAAAAAAAAATAAGTAAAGGTAGTGTATAATAAATTATATTTAATCATTAAAAATTTAATGAAAGAACAAGGAAGGTCAGAGTTAAAGTTTATAGGTTAAACTTGTTTATAATATACAACTCTTTTTATTAAAAGTATTTGTCATTCCGTGAGAAGCCTCTTCTTCTAAAAGTCTTTTATCAGTGGTCTCTTCTTCTGTTACAATTTCTTCTAGTAAGAGGGTGTTATCATTCCGTACGGAAGGAGGGAATTCCACAGGCTTTTTCTATAAGGCTAGAAGATATGATAAATTTCTTTTAGTAAAAGGTGATAAGTGTAAGGATCGGGTGATTTTTTACCCTTGACTGTAATTTTTGTTTGTACATATGTAAATACCTCTTGTACCAGTGATCTGGTTTAAAGTGAATAAAGAATAGAAATGATAAAGAGTGTCGAATTCAAGTGAAAACAGTGTTCGTGGATTGATGTGTGTCACTTCTTTACAGTGTTGTTACGACAAATCACGATTCAGCAAAGAATATGCAAAAGTTAAAGGTAAATCCTGAAATTAGAAGCATACTTAGATTTGACAATCTTAGCAAAACTTAGGCGGTTGGTAGAGTTCACTTTAGCATGTCTTAACTTTTTTAAACACATATCTAAAAATATTAAAAGGCGAATTTCGATGTTTAAACATTACTCCATTCAAATCATGCATGCATGAAAGAAAAAGAATATTTCTACTTAAGAGTGTCATAAGAATTTTAGTTTTTTATCGGGGGGGGGGGGGGGAGGCTTGTTACTTATCACTAAATTCAATATCACTCTCAACATTTGCATGACAAATATGTAGATTCATGATTATATTTTGCGGACGCTTTTTTAATTACTCGTGGGTGGTAGGTTAAAATCACTAATTATTACTAGTATTAAATTCAACATTATAATAATTATATATTTGTATGTCAGTAGTTCTCTTTTAAAATATTAGATAAAGTGTAGATTTTAAAAATCAGAAAAAAAATTATTTTGAATTAGACAATGTTGACTGGAAGAGACAACAAAGAGAATGATAATGAGATTAAATGTACAACGCAACTAGCGCAGATTATGGACAGTTCACTACATAGAGAGAGAGAGAGAGAGAGAGAGAGAGAGAGAGAGAGAGAGACAGAGACAGAGAGAGAGAGGATCCTAAAGTTTTTCTCGGAGGCGGGGGTGTCAAAACCCTCTGAAATATTGTGACAAAAACCATAAACAAAAAAATAAACGAAACCAAACAAACAAACAAGCAAACAAAAAGTGGAAAGGGAAACTAGCCAATGTTGAAAACCAAACCATGTTCCTCTAATTAGATGGAAGGGCCGCTTCAATGTTATATATTGGCTACTCTGTTACAAAAACTAGTTCTAACTGTAACGGGGACCGTTACAGATATTCCCCAAACGCTCCCCAACTCCCTTTTTGTGCCATTTCCTTTTAAACTTTTTTTTTTAGATATGCTCAGTATCGCAGGATTTCAAAAAAAGAATTTTAAAAGCTACAACTATATCAACTTTTTGTCATTTGACGCATTGCACGCAAACGCACGTGCATGCATATGCAAGGTGATCATGGCATGTTGTCTAAACTTTTAACATATCTTTATATTCCAAGAATAAAAAAAGTCATAAAAATATAAATGTTACCGTTTTTCAAGTACATAGTTCATTTTTCGCATGCAAGCACGTCCTTGCATTCAATTTTGACAGTAGTATCATATAGAATTCCATTATACCTAGTATTCATATTCTAAATTTCATCCTTTTCTGTTGAGAAACAAGAAAGTTAGAGGCATTTAAAGATTCGACCAATCAGATTGCAGCACACGTAAATTTACGTGCTTTCATGATAATTCTTATGTATCATGTTGAAGATCTTCAAAATGTATGACTATGTTCAAAATTTCAAAGGATTGTGACGTAAAACAAGAAAGATATTGAGACATAAGTTTCAGGAAATCAGAGCGAAGCGCACGTACATGCGCGGGAGATTTTGCTATATAGACCATATCATCTTGTTGATACTACTAATATATCCATGCATTTTGAGTTTCAAAACATTTCATAAAAAATAGAAAAGTTACGGCAATAAACATTATATTGATCATTTCACGTGTTGCACGTGCGCGCTCTTGCAAGCACGTGCGCGCAAAATGACCTTTGTTCGGCAATTCTACATAACATGCTTACTGACCCTAAAAAGGTTTCACCTAAGTCGGATGTGTAGTTTACAAGATCACTCGAGAACAAAATTTTCCATGGAAGATGATTGATTGATTGTATACTGTTTAACGTCCCTCTCCAGAATATTTCACTGATATGGAGACGTCACCATTGCCGGTGAAGGGGTGCAAATTTAGGCCTATGCTCGGCACTTACGGCCTTTGAGCAGGGAGGGATCTTTATCGTGCCACACCTGCTGTGACACGGGGCCTCGGTTTATACGGTCTCATCCGAAGGACCGCCCCATTTAGTCGCCTTTTACGACAAGCAAGGGGGTACTGAGGACCTATTCTAACCCGGATCCCCACGGGGCTCCATGGAAGAAAAATAACTAGAAAGTCTGCCATTGCAAGCAATAGCTTATGTCGTCCCGAACTGGACAAGACTTCAATTTTTTTCATCACTAAAACAATACCTATTATAGCTAAGCTTGGAAAAACCATCAACTCGTATCAGTCCTTTCAGTACTTTGATTTAAAAATCAAAGTTAAAGAATTTTCAATTTTCACCTGTTTCCATTTAAACCACTGACAATTTCAATTTTTAAATTCAATGAGCACAATTACAGATACTAATCATTACATCAATAAAATTTCATGAAGAATGTTCAAGGGACCAGAGAATACACTCGCCGACAAAATTCGTCGCTTTTTGCAGGTTTCCATGGCAACGGTAGCCATTTTGAAACTGAATGATCACACAACACAAGTACAACCAGTGATCCTCCTTTGAGGAAAGTTTCAGGAGTGTTGTCCCAGCCATCTCTGAGAAACAGCTTGTATAACAAAAACATGCGTAATCGCAATATGTCGGCCCGACTTCGATCTGATAGTAAGAAACAGAGTAAAAACAATTTAATATGTTCCCCAACAGATGGGGTCGATTACTTTCAAAAGTAATCGATTACTGAGTAAATTACAATTACTTTGGATTTTAAAGTAATCAATTACAAGCTGATTACAGACATATTTTAAAGTAATCAATTACATCTGATTACTTTTTATTCATGTAATCATGATTATTTATGATTACTATAGATTATATTAAATCCGCTTCATCCGAAACTCGCACATATTATCTTAAACAATAAAAGTATGTCATTACATAGATGATATATAAAAAATAATTATAAGATTGATTTAATAGTTCATTACAACAATCCTAACATGGAAAACATAGACCAAAAACCTTGTTGACAAACAGCAGTTCCTGACGGGAAGTTAAGATACCTTTGAAAAAAAATACTTTTATCGGTTATATATCTAATTATGAAGAGAATTCAAACCCGAGTATTTTTTTTTCCATTAGTAGAATCCTAAGTCATGATATATCTTTTAAAAATTAAGAAATTAACTGAATATAATCCATAGCAATTTTTATATTAATATGCATATTTACAGAATAAAGGAAAATCAGATATTTTTAAAGATTTTTTAAAAAGGGAGTTTAGTAACGAGGGCTAGAATATTGCCCGTGTACACTTTGTTGTGGGAAAAATGCTCGGGTTTGTTCTTCATGAGTTATACATTTAAGCGATAAATTTAATTTCATATCATAAGATAGAGTGTCAGTACCCCATAACAACAGATGTGTGTCTATTAGAATCGATTCATCTAGTTTAAAAAGTTTGTCAAAAAGATTATTTCTTTCTCTTACATATCTTTTACAAACAAAGAAAAAATGATATACATCCTCATTCTGACCACAAATACATTTAGGAGATTCAATAATATTCCTTCTATAAAGATAATAATTTAGTAAACAGTTGTGTCTTAATTTAGTGTGTATAATATTGATAATAAGCTTACCAAACGAAAAATATTTCGGGGGCTTATTTATTATATCGGTGATATTCTTTTTAAAAGTATTAATAGACGTTGCTTCTCTGACTTCTAATTTCAATGAGTTCCATTTACGAACAGTGTCGGGTACAAAAGATTTTTTGTAAAGTTCTAATCTACTGATTGGTATCTTGTAATCTTGACTGTTCCGAGTATTGTGCGAAGAAACAGTTTTTATTTTAGAGGGAATGATACTGCTTAAGTACTCAGGTACTTGATTATTGTGAATTTTGTACATTGTAATAAGCTTAGCAGTATGACGACGTTTGCCTAAAGGTTCGCACCCTGTCTCTAAGTAGAGAGATTCTTTTGATGCTAAAATTGCTAAACCTGTGACTATTCTTGCGGCACTTAACTGAACCTTTTCTAACCTATCCATATCAGATAAAGTACAACCGTCCCATACGACGGACGCATATTCAAGGGTTGGTCTAATAAACGTAATATACATTTTAGATAAATTTTTCCTGCCAAGGGTAAATTTAAGTTTCTTTAAGAGGCCTAATTTTTTGTATGCATTGCTTACAATATTACTGATATGTTCAGACCAGCCCAAATCTTTAGAAAAAAGCAAACCAAGATGACGATGGGTCGTAACATAATCCAGTTGACTCCCTTGAAAATATAATTTGGGATATTCTTCTACATATTTCTTTGTAAAAAATACAACTTTTGTTTTAGACGGATTAAATTTCAATAACCATTTATCTGACCAGTCACTCAGTATTTTCAGATCATGATTCAAAACAATTTCAATGTTTCTAATATACAAATCAGAATGTTGTGATGAGTTGTCGTCAGCGAACAATCTACATATTGATAACATATTGGTTGCTACATCATTAATGTAAATAAGAAATAAAAGTGGTACTAATACTGACCCTTGAGGCACTCCAGCATTGGTATGTAAAATTGACGAAAGCTTATCTTTAAACATTACCCTTTGAGATCTGTCACATAGATAACTTGTAAACCATTGTAAAAGATTTCCACTGATACCATATGACTGAAGTTTAAAAACTCAGAAGAGAAACTGGACTGTAATTACTAGCTAAAGTCGGATCGTCTTTCTTAAATAGAGGCAATACATGCGCTGTTTACCAGTTGCTTGGAAATGTTTTTTTCTGAAAGTGATCTATTTTAAAAAAGCATGCATAAGGGTTTTGATATTGTAAATTTAGTACACTTTAACATTCGATGACTTATGTTGTCTGGACCGGTAGCCTTATTAACATTCAAAATCGAAATAATATCGAGAACCTCTTGAATTTGTATTTGAATATCAGAAATATTCAATTTTTACTTTCTATATTTGAAACTGATGAAAAATTTCTAATATTCATTGTTTCTATTTTGTCTGTATCTGAGAAGGCTAGTTTGGACTCTCCATTTTCGTAGTTTTGTAATGGGGGAATTTCTTTTGTTGCTTTCACTTTGAATAAATCTCTCATCAATTTCCGGTAAAGTTTACTGCTTTTGCTACTATCATTCAAAGCGATTTCAACATTGTCGTAGTAATTAGTTATCGCGTATTTTTTCATGTTATTATGTTCCCCAAACGAAGTTGGGGAACATATTGTTTTTACTCTGTTTCTTATTATTATTATTCTTATTATTATTATTATTATTTTTCTTCCTGGGAAAATCTTTTCCGCGAGTGTTCTTGTAAACTACACATCAGACTTAAGTGAAACCTTTTTAGGGTAAGTAGGCATGTTATGTAGATTTGCGGAATCAAGGTCATTTTGCGCGCACGTGCTTGCAAGAGCGCGCACGTGCAAAACTTAAAATGACCAATATATAATGGATATAACCTTACCTTTTTTATTTTGTGACGAAATGTTTTGAAACTTATAATGTAAGGATATATTAGTAGTATGCACAAGATGACATGGTCAAAATAGCAAGATCGCACGTGCATGCACGTGCACTTCGCTTTGATTGGCTGAAACTAAAGTCTCAATATCTTTTTCTGTTTTTTGATAAAATCATTTGAAATTTTGAACATAGTCATACATTAGACAGATCTACAGCCTGTAGTATAAGATTTTTCATGAAAGCATGTGCATGCACATGTGCTTGCATGAGCTCGCACGTGCAACACGAGAAATGTCCAATATAATTGATACAGACGTAACTATTTAAATTATTGATAAAAATGATTTGAAATTCATATTATAAGTATATATTAGAAGGATAGACAAAATGACATGGTCAAAAAAGTACGATCTCACGCGCATGCACGTGCGCTTCGCTCTGATTGGCTGAAACTAAAGTCTCAATATCTTTCTTGTTTCTTGTCAAAATCCTTTGAAGTTTTGAACATAGACCAACATTATAAAGATCTACAGCATGATATATAAGAATTTTCATGAAAGCATGCGCATGCCCGCGTGCTGCAATCTGATTGGCTGAAACTTTAAATGGCTATATCTCCTTTGTTTTTTGACGAAATGCTTTGAAATTTAAAATATAGTCATGCATTACGATATACTACAATATGATGTGGAAAAACAATCATGAAATCACGCGCATGCACGTGTGCTGCAATCTGATTGGCTTAAACTTGAAATGCCTATAACTCCCTTGTTTTTCAAACAAACAGGATGGGATTTAGAATATAGATAGATATAAGGGACTCCTACAAGAAGGTATGGTCATCATGCACGTGCACGCACGTGCGTGCATTTGGAACGAGTGAAATGAAAAATACGTTTGAAAGAGTGATTTTCATACTTTTGGACTGAATGTTTTAATATATAGTATATTAAGATATGTAGATAGTGTAGACAAGATGATATGATCATAACGCACATGCATTCACATGCGCACGGGTGCAATGCTAAAATTTGAATATAATTGGTATCCTTCTGAGAAAACGTTGTTAAAGTCAAAAATGCACAGAGTTTGTCTTATTTAATGAAGCTTACAGGGAATATGGCACCAAAAGGAGTTGGGGAGCGTTTGGGGAACATCTGTAACGGTTCCCGTTACAATTAGCACTAGTTAACTCTGTTACGGACTTGCCTAAATTGTGCCCAATCGGCGTCTTTCTTTGTTCTTAAGGCTTTGTTACGTAAGCGATCTCTAGTCCTCATAGTTCTACGCAGCACGGAATAATACCAAGGCTTGTCACGGGGCCGTATAGTTATAGTTTTTTCGGGTACACATTCGCGAACACATGATATGAATTTTCAGGTAAAATTTTCAACAGCCACATCGATATTTTGAGCATTGTTTACTAAACATTCCCAACCACAATTATCAATTAGAGAATTTAATTTATCAAAATCTGCGTCTTTATAAACCCAAATACATGCATTACGTTTATATGCTTGATTGAGATTAAAGTCAAAAGCAAGAGAAATATAAGTAGCCTTATGGTCACTAACGGTCAAGTCTACTTTGAGTGTGCCAGATTCGTACGTGTACCTTTAAACCTGGTGATGAAAGAATTACAGGGGCATAGTATCCGGGGGGGGGGGGGGCAGGGGGGGCCTGGCCCCCCCACTTTTTTTCCCAACCATACTTACACTATAGGAAATGTTAATTCAAAGCCTGCAAGCCCCCCCCCCCACTTTTAGAAATGTACTGAAAATGTAGTATAAGAATTGGTACTAAAAGTAGTACGAAATAGGATTTTCGACTTCGGGCAAATTTTCCTTTTTTGTTTTTTTTTTTGTTTTTTTTTTGCTTGTCAACTTTTTCAGGTAAGTAAAAAAATTTTTTTCTCTGCCTGCCCCCCCCCCCCCACTTTCAAAAACGATGCTACGCCACTGAATTAGGTCAATGAGTGTGTTCGACATGTTTGTTATTCTCATGGGTTCGTTGATATTGTTGACAAGAATATTACTGGACATTATATCATGAATTATGTGTGTGCGTGGAATACTTTAAAGATCTACATTTAGATCACCTACTATTATTATATTGTCTGAGATTTCTCCGACCTTTTCTATACACCAGGATAAATTTGTCCAGAACATGCCATCGCTGTGCGGAGGGCGATACACACAACAAAGAAATAATTACAGGTTTCCAACCAAATACATTCGGTACTGGCTGGTTCGAATTCAGGACGTCTATGTGCTCGTAATAAATCGGATAGATATATCATTACCCCTCCTCCCAAACTGTTTCGGTCAGCACGATATATAGTTTTAAATCCATCTAGCTTTAAACATTAATATCAAGATGTGTTTCTGTAAAACAGTGTATATCAAAATCATGTACTATTGTGTTTTAATACGCTATCTTGTTCCTAATACTGCGAATGTTCAAGTGAATAATGTCAAGGACATTGAATATAGTAGGTCCCGGGTTAACCTCGATGTCACCGCAAACAAGTAGAATGAACATAAAAAATTGGAAATAAAAATTGATGAAAATTGAATAATTGTTTATATAGATGTTTCAATGCTAACGAGTAAAAACCAGTAATTGAGGACTTGCATGTGTTATAAAAAAAATATAAAATTGAAAACGCTGATCATAACACGCTTGAATACACATCTGCACGAAAAGTAAAAGTTTCCGATTGCAGCAGGAAATTGTTCAATTGAATTAGCCATTGTCAAGGATAAATCGTTTGTAAATTCTGACAGAAAAAGCATGGCTGCAATCGGACGCTTTTTTAGTGTATGGGTATTGGGTTAAGTAAGACTTCATCGAATCCATTGAAGACAATAAAAATACAAATATGTGACAACTAACTGTATAATGTTATATATTTGGTTATAACTGTATAACTAACTGTAATAATATGTGTGAAAATAACATAATAAATGTATGTACCTGAGTGCGAAACAAACGGCAAACAACAATGTAAAAAGGCAACTAAATGCTGCACTTGTGTAATGCATTAAAAAATAAACATTTGATAAGTGCTGAAAGAATTTGCATAAAAAAGGCACATTGAGGATATTTGATCCTCAAGCAAACAAAATTCAACAGAGGAATATGTACAAAACATCTGAGTTGTCAACATCACAAGGAAGATATTGAAATAGAAAGTGTACATCATGCAACTAGTGTACAAAAAGCCTCCTCACGAATGATATGATTGTCATTGTTCAAGTCATAAACTTTGATCTTGCTGTTTGAGGGAGTGGGGTCTGTCAGCTTACATCCGCGACTGCACTCTCTACCATCGGCTCATACATTCACGTGTCTGAGAGAGGAACGAAAGACAACTCTGCATGGGAGATTGCCGCGACTGTACTCGGCACTGCTGGTACCGGACATCCACGACTGTAACTGTTCACTAATATCAGAAACGGAATGCGAGAGCAATATTTATTCCGGATTGTTTATACTGAACTATATGTTGTGAAGTGCCGATTGTTTTTGAATGCATGAATGAAAAATTAAATCTACTTTATGGAAGGCTGTGATCGCCATAAGGTAACGATAAGTGGCTTAGAGAATATACCGCGAAAAATATGATAGACTAGACTATGCATAAAATCCATGGGCATCGGAAGCAAATTGAAAGGGGGCTAAACCAACAAAAAAGATAATTTCCACTTTTAATTCAGTGCATATATATAATGTCTACTTTTGCAAAAAAAGGGGGGGGGGGGGGGGCTCCCGCTCCCCCCATGCCCCCCGGTTCCGATGTCTATGAAATCCATTGTATGGACCGCTGTTATTAAAGAAATTAAGGCACGTTAACTACAACGTGTATATCTATGACAGTATACAAGTGCCTGATTAATAAAATTTGTGACTTTATCTGTGCAGTACATATACACACTACCGTTTTTATTTAGACTTAATTCAATCAAAGTGCAATTAACGCTAATATCCTTACATTACCCATGAGAGTGATACCTGATACAAACGATATCAGCAGTGTTGAGGGAAGGATCCAAAACTTTTAAAGATTTGAAATTAAAAAAATATGTTTATAGAACAATATAAGCTAATTCTTTTTCTTTGGGGGGGGGGGGGGTGGGGGTGTGGGCATGATTTCAATATGCTCAATCAATAATAATGATGAATTTGAAGGAAACACCAATATAATAATAGATAATAAACAAAAATGAATAAACACAGTTATATAAAAAAAAGAAATAAGAATAAATGTTGGATTATTTTGTAAAACTAATAATTTTATGCTAGAAAGTATTGGTCACAATATTATTATATTTACCTCTTTCATTGACCAGGCAAGTAGTGTTTTTCTTCCAGAGTTTGTTTTGCATCAATATATTATCTTACGAAATATACGGGTGGAATCGGCTGATTCGCGGGGTTTCCATGTGTTTATAAACATCTCGAGTACACCCGCCGAGGAAATATATCCTCCTGTGTCCTGAAAAAGATTAGTTCCTGCCAAACCTTTATTTATTTACAAAACACAGGCACTTGTTTCGTAAAAAAATTTAAACCGTAGTATAATTATATTGAGTTCGAGGACAATATGTGTTTTGTCGGACCCAGTAACTGTCTGCCAGAGGCCGTTAGGCAGTTTGATTCGAGGGTCGACAAAACGAGGTTATACCTTTCAATTTAATTATTTTTTTTTGTCTTATAAGCAACATCCTTGACTGAACCTGTCTTATAAACAACACCCCTGACTGTACCTGTGCAATGTACACACTTTATACTACATCCCTGACTGTACCTGTGCAATATACACACTTTATACTACATCCCTGACTGTACCTGTGCTTTATAAACAACATCCCTGACTGTACCTGTGCTTTATAAACAACATCCCTGACTGTACCTGTGTTTTATGAACAACATCCCTGACTGTACCTGTGCAATATACACACTTTATACTACATCCCTGACTGTACCTGTGCTTTATAAACAACATACCTGACTGTACCTGTGTTTTATAAACAACATCCCTGACTGTACATGTGTTTTATAAACAACATCCCTGACTGTACCTGTGTTTTATAAACAACATCCCTGACTGTACCTGTGTTTTATAAACAACATCTCTGACTGTACCTGTGCTTTATAAACAACATCCCTGACTGTACCTGTGCTTTATAAACAACACCCCTGACTGTACCTGTGCAATGTACACACTTTATACTACATCCCTGACTGTACCTGTGCAATGTACACACTTTATACTACAAATGTACATCCCTGACTGTACCTGTGCTTTATACACAACATCCCTGACTGTACCTGTGCTTTATAAACAACATCCCTGACTGTACCTGTGTTTTATAAACAACATCCCTGACTGTACCTGTGCTTTATAAACAACATCCCTGACTGTACCTGTGTTTTATAAACAACATCCCTGACTGTACCTGTGCTTTATAAACAACATCCCTGACTGTACCTGTGTTTTATAAACAACATCCCTGACTGTACCTGTGCTTTATAAACAACATCCCTGACTGTACCTGTGTAATATAAACAACATCCCTGACTGTACCTGTGTAATATAAACAACATCCCTGACTGTACCTGTGCTTTATTAACAACATCCCTGACTGTACCTGTGCCTTACAAACAACATCCTTGACTGTACTGAATATACACACTTTATTCTACATCACTGACTGTACCTGTGCTTTATAAACAACATCCCTGACTGTACCTGTGCTTTATAAACAACATCCCTGACTGTACCTGTGCTTTATAAACAACATCCCTGACTGTACTTGTCTTTATAAACAACATCCATGACTGTATCTGTGCAATATACATGCTTTACTTTACATCCCTGACTGTACCTGTGCTACATAAACAACATCCCTTACTGTACCTGTGCTACATAAACAACATCCCTGACTGTACCTGTGCAATATACACTCTGCATTCTACATGTGCTTTATAAACTACATCCATGACTGTATCTGTACAATGTACACAATTTTTTTACAATCCATGACTTTGCATGTGTAATATGCAGTTATTCCCACTTTATTCTACATCCCTGACTGAACCTGTGCCTTATAAACAACATCCCCGACTGTACCTGTGCTTTATAAACAACATCCCTGACTGTACCTGTGTAATATATATACTTAATACTACATCCCTGACTGTACCTGTGTAATATATATACTTAATACTACATCCCTGACTGTACCTGTGCTTTATAAACAACATCCCTGACTGTACCTCTGCTTTATAAACAACATCCCTGACTGTACTTGTGTATTATAAACAACATCCCTGACTGTACCTGTGCTTTACAAACATCATCCCTGACTGTACCTATGCTTTATAAACAACATCCCTAACTGTACCTGTACAATGTACACAATTTATTACACATCCATGACTTTGCGTGTGCAATAAGCAGTTATACACACTTTATTCTACATCCCTGACTGTACATGTGCCTTACAAACAACATTCACGACTGTACCTGTTCTATATACACATTTTATTCAACATCAATTAATGTACATGTATTTGTGCTAAATGAATAACATGTAACATCTGATTTCATTTTATTTTAAAGTATGATTTTGCACTAGATTAGGTAATATGTATTACTGAACGTATCCTGTTTTAACTTGAAATTCAACTCATAGAAGTTACTTAGATGAAATCAAAGAATAAAATGTAAACCCAGTACACTTAACTGTTCATCAGCTTAATTCTCCTTTTTGATTAGAAGATAAAGACCAGTTTACTATTTAGATGCTGATCCAGAATCGACAAATAAGTCGGTTGTATATAGCGTACAATACATACAATATTCTTTTGGTTACCAATAAAATATGTTCAAAACAAAACAAAATATTCATACAATACATGACTGGAAAACATTTAAATATTAACAATTTGTTTTGTTTTGTTTTTTTCAAAAATTTATGCTAGTTATAAAGTCACCTTTACAAAGTCTTTGCATCAAAGGCTATGATTAAATGAGAAGACTAACTGCACTATCGCATTTTGGGCACACAGCGTTTTATATTTTTTTTCATTTTAGATCTCATTGGACAAAAAGTGAGCACAAATTGTCTAAATAACAATGTATACGTGTATTATAAAAAATACATATTATAACAGTTAATTGGATAATTGTAATGTAGTGCTGGCAGTTTGAAATAGTGTAGCAGAAAGGAAGCAAGTTATATGCTGTGTACCTAAACCAGAATGTCTGAATGAATAGTATCTAGTTCACGTATATGAAATATGATACACTTTTATGAAAGGGAAATTTATAGTTGCATTATTTCCTACAATAAAACAACCTCATTTTAGAATAGCTGACACTATAGATAATGTCAAACATTAACCATGCAATTTTAAAAGTAATGAGATGGACTCTCTAACTGCAAGTTAATTAATCAACGAAAATTTCCAAGCCTTCTAAGCCTTCTTTCCTGGTCTATCTTCTCATGTTTTCGAGCTGCAATTAACAATAAGAAAAACTTAATCTTCACGTAGCAGCTCTGGAAACACCGTCGTTAACTTAAAAAGGATGCATATTTTATTAACTGTGACTCAGATGAAAGGTGGAAGATAATTGGTATTACAGTTATAGGTATATATTTATATTAGTTATAGTTTTATCTGAAGATAATTTTAATGTTTTGAACATTTTACCAAAAATACATGATCCTTGTTTTAAACAGATAAATATTACCTACCGTACTAAATATTTTTTTATGATTTTATTTTAATTCCAATTGAAATTGTTGAATTTGGACACAAACATTACAAATTCCTGCAGTGAATTGAATTACTTTTTTTTCAGGCAAGACAATTAAATTTAATTTCACTTCAAAATTTCCCACATGAATTAAAAAAATATTAGAGTAAAATAACATACATTTCAGATAGGTAAGTTTTATTGAAAAAAGTAGGGATAATTTCAGGGATAGATAGGGATAGGTCCTTTAGGTAGTTTTTGTATTTTCCCTGACTAGCTAGATTAATGTTAGTATAATTCCTTACTTTGTCTTTAATTGACTCTTCTGTGCTCTTGGATCTTTCATTAGCCATTTCGTATGTTATTCCAGTGGTGTCCATGATCAAAAAATTGATAATTTCCTTGACAAGAACGTGTATTATATAATCTTTGGCAGATCTACAAATATCGATTTTGAAGAATAATTTTGTAATTAGGGATAACATAAGCACAAAGTTTTCTTCATTTTTCACCGTTAACAATATTCTGTATTTATCAGGCAATATTAAAGATAGACTTACACTTCGTTTGATTTGAATATATCCTCCAGTATTTCATTGTCACTCAAACCAGCAATTGACAACCATCAATCAGTGTATATCTTTCCAGGACTATACAAATTATATAACTGATATCGATACATGTAGGTTCAAGGAAGTAAAATTGTTTAGAAATACACCAAATACATTTTATCCCTATCTTTAATTTTAAAAAAAGAAATTTAGTAGAAAATATTACACTTACGTTAGTTTTTTAACCATAAATCGATTTATTAATTCCTGCATCAACAGTTCCTGTTGCTGTAAAAACAATATTAAATAAACATGACAAGTGGCAATAATAAACAACAACAAAATTGATTTAATTTTTACAAAGTAATAGCTGGAAAGCTGTGTAGGTGAAATGAGAATTTTAAAAAAAATATGAGCGTTTTACTTTTACATCGAAGTATTGTTTCCCGAACCCATAATTTCGTCTCTCGTTTAGCAGAAATCTGTTTATGTCCAAGATAAATTGGTGGTGCCTTTGGTGGTCTTCCTCATCGCTTCAAAGAATATATGTATTATGTGAATAGGAGAGAGAAAGTTGTTGGCTGATTGGCAAGCAATCATTCTCGAAGAATTATTTAATATCAGAATTGAATAGAATTCGTACAAATAGTTACAATCTTAAATGCAATATATAATCACGATATATATAGGAGCATCCGAAGTTACATGTATTCTCTAAAATCTTGTACTTACCATTCATTATTTGAGCAATTGATAATTTCCCATGTCAAGTTCTGTATCTGGTTTATCTGGACAGAAATTAACAAATCACATCATTGAAAGTCAAAATAATTACATGTAATGTAAAATACAACACAAATGTGAAACATTGATTGATCAAATCTTTTTTTAAAATACATTATATATTTTCTTCAATGGTTTCAAAGGTAAAACATCGAAGAATATAACACTAATACCTACCTTTTCATGAAAAGACTTCATGGTTATTTCTAAAATTTAAATAAAAAAAATAATATTCTGAAGCAATAGAGATGGATATTTTTGGAATGTACTCATTTGCATGAAAACATTAAATTTAATTGAAACTGTGTAAGTACTACGAATTAAGCCTTTTAGAAGAAAGAGTATTTTAAGGCAAGAAATATCTTTCACTTTAAATAAGATTGAATAAAAAACAGCTGAAAAAGGTTTTAAATTGTTGTCTCCATTAACCTTAATAGGCATAATGTACAGATTCAATTTTCGTAAGTATCATCTATGTAATATTGACTTATGCACAAACGTTCTTCGTCGTCAATAACTGTATCGTCATCATCTCTACCTTGGTTCGATGTGCCTTCCTCGCTCATACATTCTTCATCGTGAATTACTGTATCGTCATCGTCTCTACCTTGGTTCGATGTGCCTTCCTCGCTCCTACATTCTTCATCGTCTATTACTGTACAGTCTTCGTCTCTACCTTGGTTCGAAGGAATTTCCTCGCACACATGCTCTTTGCTGTCATTCGCCCTACTTCTTTCGTCTCTAAAATATACAAAAAGGGGGACCTATGGTTCACAGACGGTTTTCATGCTAAAAACTAATTTTTATGGTATATATCATTTAAATTTGTGGGGTCACTTTTGGATTACTTGAATTTTAAAGGTTCGTTGGACTAAGGTATGATTTTAATATACATGTAATAAGGCATGCATGTATAATATACTGAGAAACTATTTGTTATCTAGGTTTCATCAACAAAATTGTACCCGATAACTATCTCAATTGATGTTTGAGTTTGATGGATGACGTTTCCATGGTAAGTTTGAAATTTCTGTAAATTACTTTTAAAAAGCTTCACGTACAGTTGCAATCTTACAACAAAAAGAGACTAAATGAGGAATCCTTATTTTATTCATTGCTATCGCAAACTGTTCATTTTTAATCAACTTTTCTGTAAGTTATAAGTACAAACCAGTAGAGATACGGTTTCGACGAAGGATTTTGGTTTACTCATGCCAATATATTTCAGCACTCACAGTATTTCTTATAAAAGAATTTTTTTAGCTATAAATTTATAGATACTACTAGCATTGCCAAGTCAACATAACTGCACGTGCAAAGCTATTTTAAATACAGTTTCTACGAATAAATACCTTTTCATGACTCCAGTGCCTGGGTAGTAAAATGAGCTGTACTTTCTTTTCTGAAAAAAAAAAAAACTTTAAAACATCTTTTCCCAAAAAATATTGGTCCAGGAAATGATTAGAAAGTATACAAGAATCTCCGCTCGATCGATCGATCGATCGATCGATCGAGAGAGAGAGAGAGAGAGAGAGAGAGAGAGAGAGAGAGAGAGAGAGAAAAAGAGAGCGAACCTTTTTGGGTTTAGGTCTCAACTCGTAAGTTTTCCCCTGTAACATAGAAAAAAAAATGCACGTCACGTCAGTACTGTCTTTCTGCAATATCTTACATGCAATAGCCGATAAATTAAAAAAAACAAGTTTCGAACTAGATAAATGAATGTAATTACAATTCGTGAGTAAGAAGGCGATTTGGTTTTCTTCTTCTTTGGGTATCCACTGATTTCCGAAGAGATCGAATATGTTCTTTCCTAAACGAAAAAAAAGAAAAATTAAACATTTGTATTTTTAATGTCATGTAAGATCTCAATGTCCAATATAGTGTACAAGTTTTTAAAATGTGTTTACCATATCTGTCATTTCCTTTGCTTGATCTGTACCCATTGCTCCTTTCAACGTGTCCTCTTCAATCTTTGAAAAAAAATGTTAAAAAAATAACCTGGTAGTTATACTTGTATAAAAATCACAAACACATTTTAATTTCACACGTTTGTTTCATTTTATATAATGCTAAATGGAAACTTCAATTTTTATTTGTTTTTACCGTATCTGTCATTTCTTTTGCTTGATCTGTACCCAACGTTCCTTGCCACGTGTCCTCTTCCATCTTTGAGAAAATCTGTTAAAAAATACCTGGTCATTATACTTGTATATCAAACCCAAACACATTTTAATTTCACACGTTTGTTTCATTTTATAAAATTTTGAATGTAAACTTCAATTTTTTTTTATGTTTTTACCGTATCTGTCATTTCTTTTGCTTGGTCTGTACCCATCGTTCCTTTCAACGTTTCCTCTTCCATCTTTGTCTGAAAAAAATATTTAAAAAATACCTGGTAGTTATACTTATATAACAAAAAAGCTAAACACATTTTAATTTCACACGTTTGTTTCATTTTATAAAATTTTGAAGGTTGCAAAATATCCTTTGTATATTAAATATATTTATTAATATCATTTGTATTTTGTGAATACCTTATGAGAATAAAGCAAACATTTGTAAACATAAAGTAACCCCATTTCAAAGTAATTTTATGATAAGTTGAAAATTTACCTTATCCATATCAGTTTCCTCAGATGTTTTAAAAACAAAATGGACTGCCCCTGGTGTTTCGCAGTTTTCACGAACAATGAGTCCCATTTCTTCCGTATCCAAGTATCTTGGCTGCGATTTCTTCGAGTCCATTAACAAAACCCCCCCCCACTTATTTCCTTGACTGATATCCAGTGTTGTTGGTCAGAGGGTTTGATAATCGTTCTAACGTTCCCGTAAGAATTTCGCAAAGTGTTTCCAACAAGCAGTCCAATATCGGTTGATGTTAGTCCATAAATGCTTTGTGGGTTGAGTGCGATCATTTCGAACCCCTTACTATCCATAGCTGATCGAAGGACTTCCACACTGTAGAACCCTTCTCTGTCACGCATAGGTTCTCCCCTTTGACTAACGCCGTAAGAGGGGTTAAGCAACATGTTCATCCATAGTGTGTCAGCCATTTTATTCAAATCATCAATGATGAAAGATACTGAAAAATCTCGAATTACATTGTTCACCGGACACAAACCGCAAAAGTTTGAAAATCCTTGTATTTCAAAAGGACCATATTTCGTGTGTACTGTTCGCACTTCAGATTTTCGTGTGTTAGATGGTTCTTTAAATAAAACATCTTTTACATATTTTAAATTTGCGACCAATGCATTCTTCTCACTATCTTGCAACTCTTCAATAATGTGTAATCCAGTCTGTAATAAATCACAGAGCTCTCGTCATTGTGGAAGCAGTTCATAAGGACAAACCTTCATCTGCAAAATTTCCATTGCTTCATCTAGAGGGTTTCTTGGTTGTTGTGAAATCGGTGTTATTACAAGCCCACCCGTAGAGGTCTGGATTTCTGGATCATTATAGGCCATATCATTATTGTCTGCAACATCTAAAATGCTTGACACATTGCAAATGACTGGCGAATCTGCGATATCAACTTGACTGATTTCTACTGATATTGGTCCAGAGTTGTAGCTGGAATTTGATGCAACATCAACTCCTCCGCAAACTTGTCCATACATATTCTGATGGAGTGTCCCAAATACTTCAAGTTGTCTCTTCTTAACTAGGGAGTTCTTTTTTTGATTGCGGAGGTGACAAATAAGTCTAAAAACAAATAAATGATTAGTTGGACTCAAGTTGTTCATGAAGTAAATGTCCTTCTTGCAAGAGCTAAAAAGTTGTTCCACAGCTTGAGTGTCAATCAGTCCAGCAATCTCAGACACAAGCGAAGATTTTCTCAGCACCTCTTCCTCTTTCCGACAGTTATCCTGATGAAACCAGTCAAAAAGTGAGAAATGTGACTTAGAACCCGTGATTGGATTACTGCTGGAATCCTCTGTTCTATAATCATCTTCCTTCTCTGCCAAACATGAAATGTTGAACATGCGTTTTTCTTCTGCCTGTTTGATATTTCCTTCTGTGACAGGGGCAATTCTGCCTTCGTTTGGGTGATAAAACGAAGGTATCATTTTGTTCCCATGCTTGGCCATTAAATGGGCAACATCTGAGATGGAAACTGTTGGCCTGTGTTTAAGTCCTCTCTCCATGTCGACATAATCTCTCGGAGATTCACAACGAAGCAAATTTTTAATACAATACACAACTCCGTGTCTACAGCTTCCAACTGCCCAACCGCCTGTAAAAATAAGTTTCGTTTTGTAAGTTGAAAAGTTATGGTTGCTAAATACCGGTATGTTCAACGGAGAGCTGACATGAAGTATTGATACAACAATCCAAAATGATTCAACAAAAATAACTCATAACATCCTCCTGATTTTATTTACCTGTACAGCCAAAAACTTTTTCATATGCCAGATCAAATTGTGATCTGTTTATAGAGAGGTCTCTGAGTTTTAGAATCATGTCGACAGATGAATTCCCTTGCTTCACTCCTAGTTCTCTGCACATCCTTTTAATTGCTGATGTCTAAATCAAAAAGCAATATTGAGAAATTAGAAATTTCATTATTTTCATGTTTTTTTCACGCTTTACAAAATTGTGATTTTTTTTATTCATAAAAAAACTCGCAGTGGGTCCAAGGTAGTTAACAAAATGTATGATAAAAAAAAACCTTTTCGTGCATCAGTAAATGAAAAAGGGTTTCTTCTGGTATACATTCATCTATGTCATCATGAGCATACGGTGGGCATTTTTTAAACTCGGTGTTGTACACAACATCGTCTTTTCTAGTATATTTCCCAATCCATGGACTCCAGAAACCATAATTGGGTATTACCTCATCCTGTTTTGCAAGATCTGAAATTAAGAATCATTTAAATGCTGTAGAAAGCAAGGAATTATATACGAAATTAATTTCTTATTTTATTTTATAAATTACAAATGTATAAATCAAACATATCAATGACTAAAACTTTGTATGTATTAAAACTAGTACAGATTTTCTTTCTAACCCTTTTCTATCCCTCGTTTCACAATACAGCTCTCTACTTGTTGCCAGAAGTTTTTCATATTCACTGTCTCATTGACTTCCTCATTAGGTAGTGGCAAATCTGACACTAAAGACAAAAATATGGGGTTTTATTAATTTTTTTTGCTTAAATTAAAACCACGGTTCATATAAAGTGTACATAAGGTTTCCACCCAAATGAGAAAAAAAAATAATGTTTGCTGACCCACTGTTTTGTAATTAATTATATATCTTTCTTTTTTTCTGATTTCTGTATACATTAAAATGTTTTTATTCAATATACAATGTCTAATGCAATAGGATTTTTTCCCTTTTAACTACACATATATAAGCATATACCATGGATATTAAAATTCAAATGACTTAAAGTGTACTAACCTACATGCCTAAATGATGCCTTTCGAAAAGTGTCCCAAATGATAATTGCTGGAGAGTATCCACAAAGTACGCAATGGAATTCGTACTCTCTGTCAGTCATTGCTTCAAAATGTAGATAAGCTTTTTCAATTTCCATCACATTCAGATTTGTTCCTATCATCTCTTGTAGAATGGCTAGCGTACGACCCATAGCAACATGGTTCTTAAAAAGGTAAGTTTTTGTTACAATATATAACATAATGGAATATTTTAATTTCATATCATTGCCTTGGTACATCATTTCATTAACATTTTTACTTACTAGTAAACCATCTCTTATAAAAAGACAAACGTCTAATCCTAGGAACAAACTATCATTATAGTTATGGATTCCATTACTCCATTCTTGATATCGGTATTTCGTATTACAGCGAGGACAAATTTTGTGGTAGACAGCAACATCTGTAATTATTAATCATTAAAATTAGCTTTACGCCAAATTTTGTCGTAAAATAAAACAATATTTTTCAATTAAATTATAATAAATTTACCTGGAATGATCTTGTTTAAATGTACTATTTTTGATTTGTGTTTCGCCAGTTCAGATGCCAACCCACCATTGCAGCGGTGACACATATCTTCTGATGGATAAAGTTTTCGACTGGAGGAACCGATCAAATCATTTTGTTGACTGGTTTCTTCGTATACCTCTTTTGGTATCAGTTCTGGGATTTTTTTAGTAGCAAAAATGTACTCAAATATGCGAAGCTGATTTTGGTTGCTGTTCGAAGACTCTTCATCAGGCTGCTCTGGAGTTTGGCATGAAGACATGAGATGTTGTACTTCTTGGCTAGCAAACCATTTTCCTACTGCCTTATGAATACAGTACTTGCTTTGCTCAGAGCACTGACATGTAAATGATTTCTGTTGTTTGTCGATGGTCACCACCGTTCTCCCTGTCTTGCACCAATATCGTTTTTGACCCGTTACAATCGATAAATAGATATATCTGTCAGACTGCAAATTTGGAGAAGGAAGCTCAACTAAAAATGGTGATTCATCGTTCGTTGTCTCCATAAATCTTCGCAACTGGTCGCATCTCTCTTTTGTCATGAAATTTTCTTTTTGAATTTTTGTAAGGGACTCCTCTCTGAGATCGATAGATTTTCCCTTTACGGCGTATGATGTAGATCTTACATGAGGGCATTCGAAAGCAGGATTCCCTCCTCTACTAGCCGTGTCCTTCATATCGATACATGTGTTGTTATCACAAAAGGAGTCTTGATGGACACCACTCGTCCTCTTGATAACGTGGACAGGATGTGGTGGTCCACTAAGATTTCTCGTCCTCTTGATAACGTGGACAGGATGTGGTGGTCCACTAAGATTTATGGCAGAACAAAATATTCCTCTCTCAGAATCAACCAAGACTGTAAAGTTGTGCCTGTTTTCAGTGATCTCATCTTTTTTCTTGTTGTGGATTTTTACATGTTTTTTCAACCAACGCGGGTGGCACAGCTTCTTGCAAATTGGACAAGGTTTTTTTGTAAAGGAATTTTTAGCCTGTTGTTGTTTTGTGGTTCTAGAGTAGGAATGTTCAGATTGGCCATTTTGGCTGTCTTGGGCAACATCGGCTTCTACATTCGGGCCACTATCATCTCGTTCCGTCTCCGAACATTTCGCTATATGTAATTTTGCATTTTCTTTCTTTTTGATAATCTTCTTACAGCTTGGGCAATGGAAATGGCCACCTGATGCTCCGTGGTTTTGATGACAAATCACGACAAATTTTCCTAAGATAATATTCTTAATATGTTGATGACAGATTTTCGAAAAAAAAAAACATATATGTTGGGTAATTTTTTTCCTTAATAGCCATACAAGATAAAAGAGAATGTTTTAAAGAAAAAACAAAGTTCTATCATTTGAAAATTCGTATAGGATAGGATGCGCGATTTTGAAATATTGAGATTTCTAATTCTCAAATTGTTCATTTTGACATTAAGAAGTTCAAACTTGAAGGACATTGTTTTTCATTTGTCTTTATCGTCCAAAATATTAAAATATTTCCAGTTGAACAGCGTATATCGATATGATTGAAACAGTCGTAATAAATAACAAGACCAAATTAAGTTATAATGGGGGTGTAGCTATAACGTAACACTGAAAACGGAACGGAACAGTATTGTAAAATGATACCATATACAAATAAAATGGATTGGATATGAATCAGACACAAATATTAGCTTTCTTAAAAAGGCTGTCTAACGTGAGCAGAATATTATTAAATTAATAACTTGAAAAGTTCGACTTATATGACTGATTAAAAAAAGATTTCTATGTAGTGCCCTCCCCCCTAAAATTTTTGGTTACAGTGCATCCCTTCCCCGTGAAATTTCTTCAGATTGACCTTTCTTCAAATATTAGATAAAACCAAGCTTAATTAAATTTTGAAATTAAAAGTTATACATCACATTTTACAAATACAAATCTAAACATTATTTCGCAAACAGTAGGGGGGGGGGGTCTGATTCTTTTTAAAATACATTGTAATAAACTTATTTTAATCTTTTCATATAAATGCAAAAAAAAAAAAACGTTTATCAACTAGTACCATCATCTTTTTCTTCAAATTTTAAAACTATGATTGATCAAATCAAACGTCTGCAAAGCTAGGCATATGTGTGATTTTAAAGGTATAAATGTCGTTTGTATTGAAAATAAACATCATGAATCTCTAAAAGACATATCGGTGAACTTGAAAACAAAAAAGTGTCCACAAATCTCGAATCTTTTAATTCTTAAAACGATTTTAATTTTATTGATTTTAAGGTAATGTTACGGAAGTTAATTATTGATCAAGTCTTATTATTTTTAAATTACCCTAAATTTAAAATTAAATTAAAATTTCGGTAAAAATATCGTTATAGAAGTTACAGAACTTACTTTACAAGGAATACACATGTGGAATGTGAAAGTCATAGCTCCACTAAATCAAAAGTTATGGGCAAGGTTAAAGTTTTTGTGACGGACAGACGGACATACGAATGAGATTTAATGTCCCCACGCTTTCGCGAAAGCGGGGGACAAAAACAAAATATAAAGTTCCGTGGGGGCCGTTCCGTGGTCACTTTCAGATAAGTTTCAGTTTCTTTTTAAAATCTGCATTCTTTTCGAGATTGTTTTTAAAACAGAATGGTTACGGAAGTTAATCGATTTCTTGCGACATGCAATGATTTCGCATGAAAGAAGATCCATGCATTTCGGTTTAATTCCTTTCTACATTGGATAACAATATTTTTTTTTACATTCATAACAATCTGTTTTGAACTCTTATACAGCTGAGAATTTTAACTTAAAAAATATAAACCTGCTAAAAGGTCTCACGGTTGTTGCGAAAGATCTAGAACTACTAGTATTCTATAATTTTATTACAACTCATGTTTTATATTCATGTGTATTCATGTGTACTTGTATATAAAAAGTATATATGTATCTTCCGTTCCGTTTTCCTACTCTTTTCTATGTTAGGAATTTTCGTGAATAAAAGACTGGGCATGACCAAGTGAAGTGATGTAATCTGATATCATATTCTATCCATTTTCCGTTCCACTATTTAGCAAAATCTAAATACATGGACATGTAATCATATCTTATCGCTGCGTTCAGTACAAAAATATTCCCTAAATTAATATCAAAAAAATAATTACCATCTTTTGTTTCCAATCTTGTTCGCCAATGGACTTGTAAATGCTGTTTAACTTTGGATACTTGGCGGGGCTTATATTTGCTGACTGGGCATAGGGGACAGTGGTATGACAAATAATCACAGCATTCTGAACATCTTCTGGTTTTCTCTTCTAATTCCTCGTAAGATCTATATACAGGCACATCCATATCCCTAAAATGAATGAATCGTACATGGAAACATTATGAAAAGCACACCACTATTCAGTATCAGTGTCCATTTATAACTACATGTATGTTTTCATTTCTAATTTTTCTCTCTGTGATAACTCTTTGAAAGTTAGCGGAGTTAATTTCTTGATAATTGTACCGGAATGTAAATTAGGCAGGTCAATAGGTCATGAGCTAAGGAGCCTAATATGAATGCAAATCTCGTGCGCATCTGTCTCCGAGTCTGAGGCTAAGGAGACCAAATATGCATGAAAATCTTATGCAGCTCCCGTCGTGTTTGACGTCAGTGGGCGAGGACTATTGAAATTGACATGGAAATCCTCATGTAATTCAAATCCTTGTCTACATGTTTGGAGTCTAAATTTACAATTTTATTTTAAACAAAATGGAAATATAAGGAATCACTGTCTAGTTAATATAGTATACCAGGGGCATCAATAGTAGTGGGAAACATTTGATAATTTATTCATAACGGGTTTCGCCCATTATGCAAATTATCCAATGTTTCCCACTATTGTTAATGCCCTGGCATACTATACTCACTAGAGAGTGATTCCTTAAATAATCTTTTCTCGAGAGTAAGAAGAAATTCCGAGATGAGAACTATTTAAATTCTTTACAGGGATTATCAAAAATCAGAATTTTTTTGCCTAGCTAGAATTTCTTGGTGGTTCGAATACATAAACTTTTATCCCCTCTCTCAGAAGAATTATTTCGCCTGTTGTTAGAGGCATGCATCTCCTGGTATTCATCTCATTACCATGGAGTCGAAACCTGTATTATTTTAAAATATTACATATCAAATTACATATGAGAATCATAATTTTCTAATATCGTGCAGTTTCACTAACATATCGAAGACGTATGTTATACGTAAACGAACTGAATTGGGTTTCAATAAACGTGATAGTCGATATACAAGCAGTGTGGCAAAGCACATTGAAAAAATTACGCACCTTGAAATAAAAAAAATTCTACGTGCCTTAAAATTAGGACGAACTCAAAGCTGAGAAAATCAATTTGTATTAATCATATTTTTCGAAAAACTTGTTAATTTACATGTACTTATTTAACTTCATTGGAAACAGGAAGAGTAGTAACAAAGCAGTCAGGGGCACTCTTAAGATATCGAACTACTAGTATCCAACCCATATTAGCCTCAGATTCAATGAAATTGAATGCAGAGCGAAAATGAATGAGCTGAATGTACTTCATATATCTAGACATATTTTTTTTATGTTTTAGTATTGGTAAATATAAGAGTGGAATGTGGCGTAGTTTAAGTCCTTGACCTGTCCTTGAATAGTTATCCCCCTTTGATTTTACTAAATAAAAATCGATTATTAAAAAACCTATTTGGTAGTATGTACATGTAAATGAGGAAATGCGTGAACAAAATATGTATCCCTTAGTTTGAATAGTGACAAAGTCCATGTTTTTGCTGTAGGAAACACTAAATATGAGCCTCGTCGGATAGAAATCGACCTTATGGCAAAATTTATCGAATTTGAGATTTTTGTGTTTTTTAATGGTCCATGTAAAAATATTACAAAAACTGAAAACGGAATCAAAATATCTTCATTTAAAACAAAGTTATTACATTTTGAAATTGGTATGTTTGCAAAATTAACTCTGAGCATATCGTGGTTTTTTTACGATTCAATTGTGACGTCATGGTTTATTCTACGTTGTTTGCTAGGGCACCTGTCAACGCGTAGCAATCCAAGCGGCCATCATGTCTAAGTTAAATGAATTGCTTAATAAATGACAAAAACAGATGATCATGATGTACAATCCCAAAAAACTGTGTTAACTGTATTTTAAATCCTTTAAAAAGCAAATACTCGACACCCCCCCCCCCCCCCCGATCTTTAATTTCTACTTTTCTGTCTTTCGTACCCAAGATTATTAATTTCTACTTTTCTGTCTTTCGTACCGACAGCTTTGTCTCTGTGAACAACTGAACTTCCAATAAACAAAATATAGATCTACACCATGCTGCTTTTACGTTTGATAAAGCCTGTATCTTCAAAGCATGCAAGTTAGTTAACACACTATGTTTGATTTTACGAAATCACCATGTAAAGGAAAAGGGAACCAGTGAGATCGAGTCGAAATTTACAGGGATTCGAATTCGATCTCAGAAATACCTAGTTTCTTACAGAAAATGCATGAACCATGCAGCCAATAAAATCACAACTTAAATCATGCTACAATAATTATTCTAAAGTTAAATTTAAAAAAAAATCCCATCCATCGGTATATATATAGTGATTACGTGAGATCAAACATGGTGTGATACTAGCTATGTGTCTAAAAGTAAGCTCATTTTATTAGGACCCCCCCCCTAAAACCGTTTCTACTGCAGCCACATTCACCTTCAAAAAGCTAGTTCATATATACACCCTCTTTTCCTCAACATCATTCTCGCTTGGTTGTAAATGGACGGATAGCTCGACAAAAAAATTATTGACTAAGTCTTTACTAGTAAAGAACCAATCGTCTTTTATCCATAATGTAGAAAAATAAATAGGTTAATAGAATATCATGTTAAACAATATACCTGTACAAATTATTGATTGGTTGAATTTTGCTTAACGCCGAGTTGGTAAGATTTCAGAAATTATCAGCGGGAAATTTTTATCTGTTGCATGCAAAATACATGTAGTTGATAACCTTAATATAGGGAACTATTTAATGTTCCATCCGACGGACTATAATTTCAAATACATTGTATATGTTAACCGTTAATAAAGATTTCTCTCTGTGTTCATCAACAAAATATCTCATAATGTACAAAATTTTACTTTAAAAATCAATTTGATGTAAATAATCTAAAATTCTCTTAAATCTAATATTGTAAAATAAAATAATAATCATGTCAACCCCAACTAATTGTAGAAGAATAAGATTTATAGTTACATGTAGCGGAAAGTCATGGGGAACATAGGGAGGTCAACATTACCGCTACAGTGATTGCCAATAAATTCAACTCATTACCGCTACATTTTTTCAGATTTTCGACCGATCATTCCCGCTACATTTTTCCGGCTTAAAACAATTCATTACCGCTACATATTGAATCAGCCAAAAATAACTCATTACCGCTACATATCGATTTAGCCAGGTATGGTTCGGTATATGAGTTCTAACCAACGGAATTCACTCACTATCTAATCAGAATAAGTATATATAAATAACTCTGCAGTCGAAATTTAATTATTTACTTAGCGTCATCTGAACCTTATGGCCACAATTGAGAAGTTTGTTACAAATATACAACAATATGTCAAGCAAAAGTCTTTCAAGGCTTTACCGATAGTGTAAAAACATTTGACAAAACTTAGGGTTTTTATCTATGAACAGTGCTTGATTTTATAATTTTATAATTTTAATTTTAAAACATCCTGCTCAAAGTCCCCGTGGTGAGCAGGGGAAACGGGTCTTATGCATATATATAAGTTGTACTGTAGACGCATAAGTGGCTGGCTAACGAAAGAGGTGATGTAGCGGTAATGTATACTTTTTATGTAGCGGTAATGTAACGTTTTTTGTAGCGGTAATGACTATGTAGCGGTAATGAAAATTTCGAAAATGTAGCGATAATGATACGCACCCGAAACGTATAGACATTGGCTGAAATTCTCGACTCAATAAGTATGCATGCATTATTTTTGGGCAATTTACGGAAGTCAGATGATTTTTTTTCTTCATAGCATATAGTTTATCATTACAGATACCCAAGGATGATCTCACTTAAAAAAAATAAATAATGCTATAAATTAGAAAGTTGGATCCAGCTTGGGTGCGTAGGATTCTAAAATTAATAAATATATAGCCAGCGAGGTAGCTTTATATACAGGTATGCTGACTATAAAAGAAGCCCCCCCCCCCCCCCCCAAAAAAAAATAACTCTCCATTAGAGAAAAATAATATGTATGAAGGCATGCGGCGTACGCATTGATAACATTCTGCTATCCGGTTCCTAACCCAGTCCAAAACAACACTTATAAAATAATAGACATTTTATAATTACTTGTTTTATGATTTTGTGAATAATAAAAATCAAATAAAAAATTGAGATTGATAATTAAGTTATCTGTTATGGGTATCCATCCTCTCTTTAAAAAAAGAGAATTGTAGAAGAATTTTATAATGTAGAGAACGTTTTGATGTTATAATTGAAAAACTTAGTACAAAACGAAACCATATTCCTATTATTCACGAACAGGTGAAATCCTGCTCAAGATGATTTTTGCAGAAAAGTTTGGTATTAACGGGGTTCAAAATACTTAACATTATGCTAAATATTTAAGAACACCTTTCACAAGACTATTGATTTTTTTTTTTTTTTTTTTTTTTTTTTACATCCGACTTTAGAGTACTTTTTTGGTTTACAACTCTTTAAAATATTAATGACGTAGAAGGATTTGTTTTACAAACCGGGCCCATCTTCTTACTTTTTTGCCAGCCAAGTTAAAGAAATTAAAAAAAAAATCATAGATTATCCATCGTCGGTATTTTTTATAAACTTGCAAAATAAGGAATGAAATATTTAAGAAAATTTAACTTAAAATCTGGTAATGGAAGAGAGACATAATTAAAGGTAGAGAGAAAAAAAACATCTTTTTTTTTTTAAAGGAAATGATCCCCCGTGTTGAGCCTCTTTTTGCGTCAAAGGGAAGCAACTTGCACAATTTATCGTATCCAGTCGCTTCGGACGCGTGTTTCCGTTTGAGAATTACTGATATATGTAGAAATTGCCTTAAACAATACCAGTATTACTTGTTTCTTTATATCTCTTAATATTGTAGTAAGAAAAATGCGTTTTAGAAGTTGTTGAATCGTGGCCTTTGTGCATTTTGTACTGAATCGATATGCCTAGCTGTTTGTTTTGTTTTGGTTTGTGGGTTAATTTCTGTGATAAATTTGAAAATACACGTAAATTTATTCAAAGACATGAAACTTTAAATTATATCTAATATAATATTGCGAATTTAATCGTGAATGAATGAATACACGTGCACACGATGATAGTAAATGAAGTTCACAGACCAAGATATTACTGCATCAGTAAGGTTACATGTGCGATTTTCTGTGACAGATTACGTCTCCTCTGGCTAAAATTTATACTCTTAACTATAATAAAAAATATATTCTGTACTTCCTCAGTAAATCACCATGCCAGTTTTCCTTCGCTATATGTCTACCAACTTATTATTTATCTGGTGTAAGATATGGCCTTACGTCTTCTGCTGTTTGAAAAAAAAATAAGTGTATATAGATCGGACTCGGCATTCCTCTGGCTTATGTTTACATTGATCCATGATAACAATAAAAAATAAGGCTCTATGAAGGGGAATACATTTAAAATTTGTTTATTTTATTAGTACATGTTTAAATTGATCCGATTTTTTGAAGAAAAAATCTTTGAACTGCAGTTGACGATGTCTTAAACATTTCTTAACGTGAAAACCATGTGCAGTAAAAATACCGGGAAATCTTTCTCAACTTTATTCGCTTTTTTCTCATTATGACGTTGCATACGATAAGGTCGATTTCTATCCGACGAGGCTCATATATTTCCGAAGGAAACATGAAAAAGTTTCTGTAAAGTGATGGACAGTCTTTAAGATGAAAAACTTTAATCAGTTTTCTCTTTCTGTTTGATACTTGCGTTAATCTGTATTGCTTATAAAGCAGAAAGGCAATATCCAATCATGCAAGATACCTCGTTCAAACAAGAATGTGAAGGAAAAGTGACATCTTTGTCCTTTACGTATTTTTTTAATTGAAAAAAAGGAAATAACTTTCAAATGCTAATTAATTTACATTCAAACTGAATATTAGCGTTATCTTATTAATAATAGAAGCCAATTTAATATATTTAACAATATTTTAATCGATTGAGTCCCTGTCATAGACATGATGGGATTCTATAATCCGTTTCCAGTTACACAAAACATTTTAGATCAAGTAGAATACAAGACTTAGTGTGAGGATGTCTTTAAAAAGTGCGGTTTATTTGATCAGAAATCATTGTCTTATGTATCTTTCTAACACTTAAGTAAACATTCGTTATTAATATTGCATGAAATAATTGTACTGAATATATTTTGTTGAAATTAACGCAGTTTCTATAACAAAACATAAGATCTTTTTTTAAAAAGAAGGGGGGGGGGGTAATATTCCTGATTAATTTTGCATTGTCAATTTAGATACCTGTAGCTTTCCTTTCACACACAAATTAGTATTTCTTTGAATATCAATAATTGATCTTTGAAAAAGAACATTACCAGCAAGTAAAATAAACGACTTATATACCCCCCTCTTTTCACTTTAATCGCAAGTTTAAAAAAAATTTGACTTGAGAAAACTCTACGATCGGGCGAAAATGTATGAGGAGGGATGTCTCTTTTATAAAATATAACTTTCAGCTGTAGGGTATGCCGGTGTAACGTTGAATATTGACCCGAGTTGAAAATTGACCCGGGGGTCATTTTTCAACGTTGAATATTGAACCGGGGTCATTTTTCAACGTTGAATATTGAGACTAAAAGTCGTTGAATTTATACCGGGGTCATTTTTCAACAGCTTGATAATTTTTTTTCTTACACCTGATGACGTCAACTAGTTGAAAATTGACCCTGTTGAATATTGACCCCACCTCAAAGTTTGAACATTTTTTTTTAGCTGGGAAGTTGTTTAACGGGATTTATCAGTATCAATTTATTAATATTTCGGTTTCAATTTTTTCCGTTTTGAAGAATAATAGAAATAAACATACAGTATCAACCCGTGTATATATGTACATTTTGATCAGTGCACGGTTTCAGTTATCTTTGCAGGGGCGTAGCAACAGGGGGGGGGGGGGGTGGCAGGGGGGCCTGCCCCCCCCCCCCACTTTTTTTCTCAACCTTACCTATACTATAGCAAATGTTAACTGAAAACCTGGTTGGCCCCCCAGTTTTAGTGATGTGTCGATAACGAAGTATTAGAATTGGTACTGAAAGTAGTTGACACTGAAAAAAGTTAGCCTCTACCCCCCTCCCCCCTCCCCCCACGAAATAGGATTTTCGACTTTGGGCAACTTTTAAGTTTTTCCCTTTTTTTTTGCTTGTCAAATTTTTCAGGTAAGTAAAAAAAAAAATTTTCTCCGGCTGCCCCCCCCCCTTTCAAAAACGATGCTACGCCACTGCTTCAAGCATGACAACTTTATTTTTGAAAATTCTTTCCAAAATCCATGGCATCCATAAATAACTACAAAACAACAAATAGATACGACGGCGTATGCCTGCCATTTTAACAATGTAGATTTTTTTTTTAAAATCGTTTGAACGATTTAAGAAAACGTTTGTACAATTTAATAAACTGTTTGTACAATTTGTTTGTTAAATCGTTTGTACAATTTATTAAATCGTTCATACGATTTATCAAAATAGTTTGTACGTTTTTTATAAATCGTTTGAACAATTTAGGAAACCGTTTTTACGATTTAAGAAAACGTTTGTACGATTTTGAAAAATTATAGTTTGTACGATTTGATAAATTGTACAAACTATTTAATAAACTGAACAAACGATTTAATAAACAAATTGTACAAACGATTAATTAAATTGTACAAACAATTTACTAAATTGTACAAACAATCTTTAAATCGTACAAACGACTTATTTAATCGTAAAAACGACTTATTAAATCGTACAAATGACTTATTAAATTGTACTTGTAAACGACTTATTAAATTGAACAAACGACTTATTAAATTGTACAAACGATTTATTAAATTGTACAAACAATTTGTTAAATCGTACAAACGTTTTTTAAAATCGTTCAAACGATTTTTTTAAAAAAAATTCTACATTGTTAAAATGACACGAATACGCCGTCGTACGTGCCTATTCGATGTCATTAATATTTAAAACAATCGGTTGCTAGTCGCTAATTTTGTCATTCCTATTCGATAATTTTATCTTTTTTAATCGATGATTATTTGGTTTATATGCAATAAAGTTTTGTTCGAAAACATGCTACCATCATTTCTATTCGAAAAAAATACAATTCCTATTCGTTAAACTTCTCATCTTATTACATAATTTTATCTCTAAGACCTCCTATGCGATGTTTTTTAATTCTTTTTCAATAATTGCCATGATTGCATTCTGGGAAATATGACAAATTAAACTAGAATTGGTTGTAAACTCAATTAAATAGGAATGTAAAGTTTAACAGTATTATCGAATATAAATCATTTTATCACATAGATTGACAAAACAAAATTTGAAAATATTGGGAATAAGGCAGAAGTTTTCTCTCTTCAAGACTTAGAGACTAGAGATCAGCATAAATTAAACTGTTGTTATTTAATATTAAATAAATGTGTTTCGTTTTATACATTGATGGAGTAATTATAGAGGATTTAGTTATTCAGAATACTAATTTATTTAATTGATTATGTCTTGTATCAATTTTTGACAAAGATATCCAATATGTTTTAATATAAAGTACATTTTGATCCTAATTCAAGACTTAAAGGCATTGATACGTCTCACCAATTACGGAACATGAAAAAATATTAATACAAGTTGTAGTAATTTTTTTTTTCAGAAACAGCAAGTCATACTCTGTATTATCTTTAATTGAGAAATCAATACTATTTCTGTTTTACAAAAAATTATCTCCAGGCAGGGAGGGGGAAGGGGGGGGGGGGTGATGTCACTCACTTTAATGAAATTTTCTAAAAGGACTCCTGCAATATAGTAAACTATATGATCACAAGAAAAAAACATGAAGTCAATATGCATTTCAGATTCTATAAATAGTAACTCAAGTCTTTATGCTGTTATATACTTAATCATGTGATCAAGTTTGAGCCAATCAGAGAGCTTAGAATTAAAGGTGATATCACCTTTTCATGCTAAATAGATGCTATCACCTATTTGAATAAGTGGTATCACCTATTCGAAAAGGTGATATTACCTATTTGAGTTTCTTATATCAGTCATTAATGAATGCTCCCTATAATATATATTATACTACACTGGAACCAAGAAAATTCGGACTACCCAGTTTTCATGCATTTTCTACGATTTTCTTGTTGTATACATGATATATAAGTGAAATAAATTAATTTGTAAGCAAAAAAAAAAAAAAAAAAAAACTACACCTGTTCGACGGGAAAAGGTGATATCACCCAATCGAATAAGTGATATCACCAATTCGAATAAGTGATATCACCGTTTCGAATTGGTGATATCACAAATTCAAATCAAATAGGTGATATCATCTATTGGAACAGGTGATATCACTTATTCAAATAGGGGATACTACTTTTTGCAGTAAGTACCAAAACGGGGCCTCATACCTATGAATTAAATCACAGTAGTGAAAACCCAATCATAAATATGTGTTTTTGAGCTGTTGAATTTTGAACCGGTTTCATGATCAAAATTCCACGACCCGGCTCAGTTTTCAACGGATTAATATTAGGGTCTAAATTCAACACCTTCGGTCTCAGTATTCAACGTTGAAAAATGACCCCCGGGTCAATTTTCAACCCGGGTCAATATTCAACGTTACACCGGTCCATTGAATTCGAAAACTAAGCATCTTTTTCTAGGATTGTCACTCCACTATATGGTGAATAAATGAAATAATATAATTTGTGAAAAAAATGTCAAAAAAAAAAAAAAACTGGGGTTGAATATTTAGGGGGGGGGGCTGTCCATAAGTACCCGTGGTAGCTCCGTAAAATCAAATATCATATTGTGCCAACTCAATGCTCTTTCTTGGAAAAGAAATTATGATTCTAATTTAACATATGTACAAATGAATGATCAATAACTAGAACCCGGTAAACCATGATTAAAAATTTCTAAAATGTATATATTAATCAAAAAGATAGAGAAATGAAATAGGTGATCTATACCTTCTGAGTTGTTTCTGAATAATCCATAAGAAATTAAAATAAACTGAAAGTAAAATGAATTCTTGAAAAAAAAAACAAGGTGTGTCCAGCAACTATTAAAACAAAAAGTAATTTAACTGAGGCTACTCAAGTCAAGATAAGATTTCAGTATACACTTCAATCTGATTGGATAATTAGTTAATTGGATTAACACTGGCTATTGCATACACAGTACGTGTCCCCGTCATGCCAGGTTGCAAATTCCATCTGTTATTGTGTAACTATTTACAGGTACCAGATGCCAGCAATAAATGCCCCCCCCCCCCCCCCCACCTGCAAGTCTGGTGGCTAATTTCAAGACCTTATTCATTATCGTTATCAACAATAAGTATATAATTATAACAATAGTATCTCATTACAAAAATTGCTACCAAAAATTAAATGTTTTTATTTAAAACAAAAAAGTCTGTTTTATACAAAGAACCATTCCATGGTGATTGAAAAATTATTTTGATAACAGCGCTAAATAGTAGATTATCTCTAATTCAGCTCATGAAAAAAAGGACAGACGGTATTTTCCATTGAAATCGGACTTTCAAG
Organism: Saccostrea cuccullata; assembly: GCF_032062105.1. Taxonomy (NCBI): domain Eukaryota; kingdom Metazoa; phylum Mollusca; class Bivalvia; order Ostreida; family Ostreidae; genus Saccostrea; species Saccostrea cuccullata. The sequence goes on along the minus strand of NW_026922867.1, from coordinate 74,941 downwards.
CATCACCATGTTTTTTAATAGTATTGGATATGATTAAAATGAATGTTCCTTATATCTTTTCTTATATTTTACGCAAATAAATTTAACACACATACATTTAAAAAAAAAAGCAATGCTTGAGTTTTAAATGCTTTGAAAATTGTGAAAAAAAATAAGTTTTACTAAAATTATATAGTTACATGTATCTCTACTTTTTTTCCCAAATACGTAATATTTTATGAAAATTCATACAGTGTTTGTAAATATCTATATATAGTAATACAATTATTAGTAATCATTCGAATATGTTACTTTTTAAAAATGTACTTGGAGGTATATAGCCGGGCGAACAATGCTGTCGTTTGCAGTTCTTTAAACTACCATTGTTTTTATTATATATGAAATAAATAAAATTAAAAAGTAAAATTTTAATTTCAGAGCTTGATGTTTGATTCCCCACACCTCTATAGATATGATACATATATATATATATGAGGCTCGGATGGCTTGTCCAGTGTGGATCTGCGCCTGATATACCCTGGTATACTGCCGAGTATCTATTTAGTAATTACCGAGTTGAATGAGATTACATGTATTTGACTTCATTAGATTCAAACCAAATGCGCGTAAAAAAGATCTGTCAAAGCTGATTCGTGGTGTTAAAAAAGTCGAAAGAATATATTAAGTGAGACAAAACATCTTCTGAGAAGTTGGTTAAAGAAAGAGTTCAATGCATAAACACACCGTTTTCTTCATATATCTTATTATGCAAAATTTTCAAATAACGATTCAATTTATTTATAAATATACATGTACATCCAGCACTTTTCTTCTACATCAGTATCATAAAGATCAGGACATCTTAAAGAAAATTTGTTTGATCTCTCTCGACTTCGGATTAAAAGATAGGGAGGATTAAGGGGGATTTTTATTTTACTGAAATGAATGTAAAATCGCTATATATCAATAATTAGATGCAAAACGTTCGGAATGAGTGAAGAAATAATAATTATGGCCTCCTAGAGGATGATTAGGTTTGAATAGAACCGTTTTGGACAGTTGGTCGGGAAAAGTCAAACAGACATTTTTTAATATAACCTAAATTATGAAAGAATAAGAATGCAAATGATACTTACCTAAAGATATTGCCAACAAACAAAGACTAGGCCTTGTCATGCATCTTGACTAAGAGTTGTAAGGCACACTTGAAGTTCTCGAAGAGAATGTTTCAAATACGATAACGAGACGTTCTTTGAAATTGGTGTATTTTTACTTCACCGCTAGATTTTGATACTTTTTTTCTAACTTTGATAAAGCGAAAACTGACAAAAACAACGAAACATCAGTAAATGGGGTATGAGATACAAGAAACGCGCTCAAAACAAGAAACGAATGATATTTAGCATAAAATAATTATTGACCTTAAAATGTCAAGAGATCGAGGAACTCAGCTTGCAGTGCTTTTGATTTCGTCTGATGCAGAGTGAAATGCAACTTATGTCTAACTTAGGTCAGATTTATTAACCTGCACAACAATCTTACATAGAAAAGTCATAAAAATAAATTAATACACAACTGTTACCAAAAAAGAAGTGCTTACTCAGTTTTTCCTTAAAATAATAAACTTAACGTCAAAGTAAAGTTTAGAATCTTATTTAGGTTTTTCTACGAAACATAGAAGTCGTATATTGTACATGTACAGTCAAGGATGTTGTTTATAAAGCACAGGTACAGTCAGGGATGTTGTATATAAAGCACAGGTACCGTCAGGGATGTAGTATAAAGTGTTTATATTCCAAAGGTACAGTAAGGGATGTAGTATAAAATGTGTATATTAAAAAGGTACAGTCAGGGATGTTGTTTATAAAACACAGGTACATTCAGGGATGTAGTATAAAGTGTGTATATTGCACAGGTACAGTCAGGGATGTTGTATATAAAGCACAGGTACCGTCAGGGATGTAGTATAAAATGTGTATATTGCACAGGTACAGTCAGGGATGTTGTTTATAAAGGACAGGTACAGTCAGGGATGTTGTTTATAAAGCACAGGTACAGTCAGGGATGTAGTATAAAGTGTGTATATTGCACAGGTACAGTCAGGGATGTTGTATATAAAGCACAGGTACAGTCAGGGATGTTGTTTATAAAGCACAGGTACATTCAGGGATGTAGTATAAAGTGTGTATATTGCACAGGTACAGTCAGGGATGTTGTATATAAAGCACAGGTACAGTCAGGGATGTCGTTTATAAAGCACAGGTACAGTCGGGGATGTTGTTTATAAAGCACAGGTACAGTCAGGGATGTAGTATAAAGTGTATATTGCACAGGTACAGTCAGGGATGTTGTTTATAAAAGACAGGTACAGTCAGGGATGTTGTTTATAAAGGACAGGTACAGTCAGGGATGTTGTTTATAAAGCACAGGTACAGTCAGGGATGTAGTATAAAATGTGTATATTGCACAGGTACAGTCAGGGATGCTGTATATAAAGCACAGGTACAGTCAGAGTGTAGTATAAAGTGTGTATATTGCACAGGTACAGTCAGGGGTGTTGTTCATAAAACACAGGTACACTCAGGAATGTTGTTTATAAAGCACAGGTACAGTCGGGGATGTTGTTTTTAAAGCACAGGTACAGTCAGGGATGTTGTATAAAGTGTGTATATTGCACAGGTACAGTCAGGGATGTAGTATAAAGTATGTATATTACACAGGTACAGTCAGGGATGTTGTTTATAAAACACAGGTGCAGTCAGGGATGTTGTTTATAAGGTACAGGTACAGTCAGGGATGTTGTTTATAAAGCACAGGTACAGTCGGTATGTTGTTTATAAAGCACAGGTACAGTCAGGGATGTAGTATTAAGTATATATATTACACAGGTACAGTCAGGGATGTTGTTTATAAAGCACAGGTACAGTCAGGGATGTTGTTTATAAAGCACAGGTACAGTCGGGGATGTTGTTTATAAAGCACAGGTACAGTCAGGGATGTAGTATAAAGTGTGTATATTGCACAGGTACAGTCAGGGATGTAGTACAAGGTATGTATATTACACAGGTACAGTCAGGGATGTTGTTTATAAACCACAGGTACAGTCAGGGATGTAGTATAAAGTGTGTATATTGCACAGGTACAGTCAGGGATGTTGTATATAAAGCACAGGTACCGTCAGGGATGTAGTATAAAATGTGTATATTGCACAGTTACGGTCAGGGATGTTGTTTATAAAGCACTGGTACAGTCAGGGATGTAGTATAAAGTGTGTATATTGCACAGGTACAGTCAGGGATGTTGTTTATAAAGCACAGGTACAGTCAGGGATGTTGTTTATAAAGCACAGGTACAGTCAGGGATGTAGTATAAAGTGTGTATATTGCACAGGTACAGTCAGGGATGTTGATTATAAAACACAGGTACAGTCAGGGATGTTGTTTATAAAGCACAGGTACAGTCAGGGATGTAGTATAAAGTGTGTATATTGCACAGGTACAGTCAGGGATGTTGTATATAAAGCACAGGTACCGTCAGGGATGTAGTATAAAATGTGTATATTGCACAGGTACAGTCAGGGATGTTGTTTATAAAAGACAGGTACAGTCAGGGACGTTGTTAACTTTATAAAGCACAGGTACAGTCAGGTATGTTGTTTATAAAAGACAGGTACAGTCAGGTATGTTGTTTATAAAAGACAGGTACAGTCAGGGATGTTGTTTATAAAAGACAGGTACAGTCAGGGATGTTGTTTATAAAGCACAGGTACAGTCAGGGATGTTGTTTATAAAAGACAGGTACAGTCAGGGATGTTGTTTATAAAACACAGGTACAGTCGGGGATGTTGTTTATAAAGCACAGGTACAGTCAGGGATGTAGTATAAAGTGTATATTGCACAGGTACAGTCAGGGATGTTGTTTATAAAAGACAGGTACAGTCAGGGATGTTATTTATAAAAGCACGGGTACAGTCAGGGATTTTGTTTATAAAGCACAGGTACACTCAGGGATGTTTTTTTTTTCTCTCTTTTATTAAAAGTATATGCAATATACAACATAGTTGATATAAAGTGTAACATACATCACAATCAATGTTTTTTTTATGTTCATATCAGAGAAGTTATAATACTTCTATATAGAAGAAAAATATATAAATATATTATACGTATCATAGGTATATAACAAGCATTTTGTTTCTTTTATAACATTCACAAATTTATATGTTCAATTTTATGCAATTATTTTAAGAGCACGTATAAACATAGAAAGTATAATACATAGGAAGAAATAAATAAATATTGAATCCGGGTAGCAAAGGGAGTCCTATTCAACACCAGCACTGTCCATAATGAGGACCCCTAGCTACCACACATGAAGACTGGTTTCTTCATGTGTTGGATATGTCTACACCATAATTTTTTTTTTCATAAACAATTTGCTAAGTCATTGTACATGTTGTTTCTTATTTTACCAGTTTTTTTCACAACAGAATTTTGTAAAACAAGCCAATTTTTAGCATAAGATTTCAAATTTTCTTCTGACATTTTTTCATTATTGAATCGACACTTCATTTTATATTTATAGATTGTAAAACAAATAAATGATATAAGATTATTCAAAATACATGTTTTCTCTGATAAATCACCAAAAAATCCCAACATAATACGTTTCCATGAAACGTTAAATCTTAAAAATATACTAATTTTCCTCCACAAATAGGTTGTAATTATACAAGAAAATAAAAGATGTTCACTATCTTCTGATACATTGCATAACTCACACAATGGTGATACATCCTTATTCCATTTACTTACACTTATATTAGTATTTAACAGACAATTAATCAGTTTATAATTGAATTCTGCAATCTTTTTGTCATACATTTTACAAATTTTTGAAATGTATATATTCTTCCATAATGATTTATCTTCTATGTTGAAATACTTATTCTCATATATTGAATTCTGAAATTTGGATTAAACTAAGACCGAATAATAAAAATCACTTTTTAAAGATTTGATCGATTTAAAACAATTATTTCTAAACAAAAACGAGTCATTATTATGAATGTTAATATAATTGGCATAAGAACAATCAAGCCTTGATTTAAAAGGTCTTAATGTCTTTTTTAGAATAATATATTCACAGTAAATATTGTTTTTACATTTTAATTTATCCCAAAAGTAATCTATTGCATGTATTTCACCGTTTTCATCAAAAAGATCTTTTACATATAATATACCACTCTTGATACATTGTTCAAAACATAGTGTTTTAGAATCATATCGGAATAAATTATTATGCCAGATAAATTGGGATAAAAATTCTTCCTTCAGAATTCTGTTGTTTTGTTTGTTTGTTTTTTTTTTTTTTACACTTATTAAACATTGAAAATACTTCCACATAAAATTGTGGGAAATTAGTCATTTCCCAGAATTTTGTATCATTTAAATTGCAACTCGTTGTTTTAATGATATCATTTATAGATAAATTACTATTTTCCAATAGACTATTTAAAGTAAAGTGTGTGATTGTATCTTTATCCAATATTCTTCTTACCCACGAAGCTTTCACAGCAGAAAATTTACTTTCAATATCAACGATTCATATTCCTCCTTCTTCAATTTTACCAATTAATGTATTTCGTTTAATTCTCTCTCTTTTTTTCCACAGAAAGTTAAAAATGATTTTTGAAACTCTTTTAAAGAATTCTTTATCTGGATTAGGTAAAATAAACGCATTATAAACAAGCTTTGATACCGCTAAAGTATTTATTATTGTACATTTTCCAAATATTGTTAAGTTGCGTTTTCGCCAAACACTTAAGATTTTTTCAAGTTTTTCAAGTTTACTTAGCCAGTTTTTTTCATAACACACGTCTTTATTAGGACCTAAATATATTCCAAGAGATTTAACACTTTCTGTTGCAATTTTTACACCGTATAGGTCGTTATTATTGCAATACTCATCAATTAAGGAACCAGTTAAGATGCATTCAGTTTTAGATAAATTAAGTTTCGGACCAGCAACTTCACTAAAATGGTGAATAATATTAAGAGTGGTTGCCAATGAATTGGTGTCTTTTAATGCATTTGTGCAGTCATCAGCATGTTGGACTATCTTAATATTTTTTTAGGCATTCTCATTAAATGATAGGCCATGTATATTTTCATTATTTCTAATTTGGATAGCAAGTATTTCTAATACGAAAATAAAGAGAAGCGCAGATACCGGACATCCTTGACGTATTCCCCTTTTCATTGAGCAAGATTTTGAAATCCAGCCGTTATTTTTAATTTTGAACGTAGGATTGATATAAAGAGTTTTTATCATATCAATGAAGTTTTCTCCAAAGTTGAATTTGCGTAATGTTTTAAACATGAAGTTATACTCAACAGAGTCAAATGCTTTTTCGAAATCTAAGAATAACAATATGCCATCAAGATCGTGATTCATACAGTGCTCGTATATATCAAGTATCAGTCTCGCATTTTCTCCAATATATCTTCCTTTAATATATGCACTTTGTTCTTTTCCTATCATTTTTTTTAGCAATAGGCTGTAATCGTAAAGCTAAAATTTGTGCGAAAATTTTATAATCCACATTTGTGAGACTTATTGGTCTGTAACTTTTTAATTTATCTTTTTCACCTTTCTTGTAAATAAGGGAGAGTATTGCGTCTCGTTGTGAGAATGGTAGAATTCCGATCTCAATACTTTTGATTAAACATGAGAAATATATATCTTTAATATCATTCCAAAATATTTTATAAAATTCTGCTGGAAGTCCATCAGAACCAGGAGATTTATTATTTTTCATATGATGAATGGCTTCCTTACACTCAGACATGGTCGGTAATTTATCGCAATTATTTCTATCATTTTCATTCACTTTAGGACATTCAATATTTTCAAGGTATTTTTCAATATCTTGATCACAGATTTTTTTTACTCTTATATAATGCATTATAAAAATCGACTAAAGCTTTTATAATATCTCCATTTTCCATAAAGACAATATCGTCGTCATTAGTAACTTTATTAATCGTATTGTCGCCCTGTTGCTTTTTCTCTAAATTTAAGAAATATGCAGTACTTTTTTCGCCCTTTTCCATCCAGATAGCTCTTGATCTTATGTAAGCCCCTTTACATTTTTGTGCATATAATTCATCAATTTCATTTTCAAGCTGTCTTTTATATCTCATATTTATATGCGAGTAAGGTTTATTTTCCAATATTTTAATTTGATTCTCAATGAAATCAATTCGCTTTCTTTTGGATACAGCATTTTCTTTAGAATAGGATATTGTGAAATTTTTCATTGATTTTTTCAAGCATTCCCATTTAGAAACCGGATCAGGATCATGAATTCTAGATATTTCTTGTTTAATAAAGTTTCTCATTTCATTGCAAAATTTTTCTTTGTTGAGAAGTGATGTATTCATTTTCCAATAACCACTCCCTCTGATATTTTCTGCGGTACAAAAATCAAAGTATAAACCTAAATGGTCACTAAATCTTGTCCCGTCATAATTAGGAGCTTTTCTTAATAAAATTATAGCAGAAACTTTCTGACATAAATACGTAGTCAATTCTAAATTTTGGATTATTTTCCCCATCACACCACGTGTACCCCTGTTCGTTATTTTTATCACTAAAGGACCAACAGTCGATCAAATTTAATGATTTCACAAAGTTTCTAAGAGCCTTTACATTTCTATTATTTTCAATGATATCTATCTGACAGTTAAAATCTCCACAAACTATTAAGTTATCTAAGCTTTTAGCATATTTATTTACCCATTTCAACATTTTATTTAGAAATATAATTTTGTCATTTTCTTTATTTGGCACATAAAAATTGGCCAAACTTAAAATTTGTTCAGATAATTTAACATTTACCAATAATTTTCTACCGTCAATTGAAGAATGTTTATCTAGTATTTCAATATCAAGATTTTCTTTAAACAAAATAGATACACCTCTACTATATACTGAATCAGAAAAACTATGAATTTTATACCCATACCAACGTGAATTATAAATTACTTCATTTGCTTCAATAAAATGCGTTTCTTGCAAGAAAATTATATCAAATTTTGCATCCTTAATCCATTCAAACAACAAAATTCTTTTACCATAAGTATTTAAACCACGAGCATTTATAGAATAGAATGTTAGTGAGTTTGTACTCATTTACATAAAGCTATATTTGCTAAATTACCCCTGGTCCTTTACATTTCTCTTCCTGTTTGAGTTTCTCCTGGCCTCCCGAATGAAGCCGTCCAGATTTGTTTGATTTTCGTCTGGGTTCTTGTTTTTCGGAAGTGAGCTACTTCTGAGTCTTTTTGTAAGTTTTGATGTTATCTTACCCAAAATTTGTCCTAGCCTGTTTTCACCCGGCCATTTTTCCGGTTTTGTATGGAGGGTAGCATCTGGATATAGCCCGGTTCCCCAGAATATATCGTTAGTTGCTTCGGCGAATAGAGTTTACGCATCTGAATTTTCCAGTTTCTCGCGAAGTTCCGGTACCTGAGTACGGTAGCTTTAGCATGTATGATCTCCTCCATTACCGTTTCTTTTTGATCTTGCCTTTTCTGGGATCTTCGCTTTATCTCCTATTCTCTTAGCCTCAAGAGCTGTGGGAGCAATGCGGATATTTTCGGTAGCGTTGAAGTCTCCAGATCGAATAGCTTTCGTAAGCTGGTAGGCGTGCTCAGCCGATTTGTGGGTTTCCCCGAAGACCTTAACATCACAGGGAAAGAAGTTGGATAGGGGGTTTTCTTTTCCTTGAAACACCACTAATCCATCAGCAGGTTCGCTATAGTGCTCACAATCTTTTGATCCCGGCTTATGTCCGGTTTGTTAATTTGCATACACGACATGCGATTTCTTTTGTACAGTCTTTGGCCCTGTGTCCTGTGTCCCAACAATTGTAGCATTGCACCTGAGATTCACCCTTTTCTTGTCCATAACGATACAGTCTACACTTGATATCTGCACATTTTACAAATCTGGGCAAGGATTTTCCTGGTTCCAGAGGCTTAATGTAAAGAAACCGGTTGCCATTAAGCACGCTTGTCATGCGGTGTGTCGTAGGATGTCTGATTTTTTCGTACTTAATGTCACTTTTCAATTCTACTTGGAAACTGTCTAGCATTTCCAGAATAGCGCTGTCATCAACAGATAATGGCAAGCCGCTGATTGTGACCTTAAGAATTGGATCATTCGGGCTATTTGCCCCTGTAGTATAGGGATTTGAGTCATATACCTGTATAGAAAGGTTACGAAGCTCGAATCCTTCAATTGTCAATTTTGTCCTACTCTCTATACACTTTAGATACACACGCCAAAGGTCTCTATCACGCTGAATACAGTGGATGTTATCTCCGATCTTATGATGAATCGCCTCATATAGACCAAAATCAGTAACTCTGATCAGACTGTAGATCCTTGTTCTTCAGATAAATTGGTTTGAGCATTATGTTTGAAACGTCTGAAGTCATGATTGTTGACAAAAGGCTTACCTGAGAAGTTCTCACTCGTGAACTCCGCGACACGGTAAACAATTGTATACACACATACAGTATGCAGAATTTCACAATCACATCGGAAAATCTCATAGAAATTGGCTGAATTTGATTATCAACACCTCTTATGCTGTTTAGTACACAAAATAAGGTTTTAAAATCCCACAAATAGCTATATAGAATTGTCAAAAACCGGAGCAGGTAAAAAGAGCGTCCATCTACCTGACCGTCACGTGACTTTTTTCTACAGTATATTGCACAGGTACAGTCAGGGATGTTGTTTATAAAAGACAGGTACAGTCAGGGATGTTGTTAACTTTATAAAGCACAGGTACAGTCAGGTATGTTGTTTATAAAAGACAGGTACAGTCAGGTATGTTGTTTATAAAAGACAGGTACAGTCAGGGATGTTGTTTATAAAAGACAGGTACAGTCAGGTATGTTGTTTATAAAAGACAGGTACAGTCAGGGATGTTGTTTATAAAGCACAGGTACAGTCAGGGATGTTGTTTATAAAGCACAGGTACAGTCAGGGATGTTGTTTATAATACACAAGTACAGTCAGTGATGTAGAATAAAGTGTGTACAAGTCAATTTCTGAATTATCAGCTCTAAAAATTATTTGATTTTCAAGAAATGGCAATCTTTTTTTTTTAACTAATAATATAATAATATTAAACAAAATATTCAGTAAATTCATTTTTTTTTTCAAATAAATATTTATTTTCATTGAATTAATTTTTATCCTTTCTGTTAATAACACATAGGTTAAAATGGGTAAACTCAAGTAAATAATAACAACCAGAAATTAGACTATAATTATTATCAAAACATGTTTCACACCTATTGTTCTATACCTAATTATCAAATCCGCCTGACTTCGGCCTCACCGTGTGCTCCCGTTTTGCACACGTTTGATAATTAGGTATAGAGCAATAAATATGAAATGTGTTTTAATAACAATTATAGTCTGATTTCTGGTCCAGATTTAAAGGTATTTTATTTGCATATTTATTCTAAAAAGGAAGAATAACTTGAATATATATGAATATTTATTAGAAAATTTAATTATCGAATATTTTAATTTCTATTCAGTATCAATTATTATATTTAGAAAAATGAATGTCATTTCTTGAAAAAGAAATAATTTTAAAACTGATGCATGCAACTCGGTCAATATATATATAGTATTATGGAGAAAACTATGGGCGGTGGAAAGGGTAAAAAAGACGTTTATGCAAAACTGACAACTAATTTTATAAACATAATGAAATACAAAACAGACAACCTTAAAAACAAAATCAACAGACTCGTTTGCAAAATCAACAGACTCCGATGCGAAACCAACAATCACCAATGCAAAACCAACGATTATTCACTGAATTGTCGCTAGATGGCGCGCAAGAAAACATATTTTACCTGAATTAACGCTAGATGTCGCGCAAGTTTTTCTACGTCATCATTATTTTTGTACTATCATAGGAATGTAAATGGATCAGGGCCACAATTATAGGAGTGAAGGTCAAAAGCCTGAAAAGTAGCACATAAAGGAAATTTGCATGCCTCCCTTTCAATGATAAAAATAAAAACATGCTCACGTTTGTGAAACTTTCTGGGTATAGAATAAAAGTTTAATGTCAAAAGTTTACAATGATATGCATCAAGGTGCACTTCAAGCATAAATTAAGCACAGAAATATGTACGGTATTGAAATGAGAGGTCATTTGGTTTGTTTACATATTTTAAGCCAAGCGAGAGCTATTCGGAGGTCAAGACGTCAGAAGTTTATTAATAACCAGGGATTTCCACATTGAACACCCCCATTTTTATGTGAATATTTATCTGACACTCTGTCATGTGTTAAAAAATATTTTGGAAATGAATCTTTTTTTAAAAAGTTACAAAGAAAACAAAACACATGTTTATACTATATAAGTCTATATATATGTACATGTAATTGTAGTCCGGGTCTAAATCCCGCGAAATTGTCTATCAACATCCATTTTGCAAACCTCGGATAATAGCATCATGTCGGACTTTTAAAATTCAAACATATTAGAGGCAGCAAGACAAACGACTATTACAAGAAACCAGTAGCAGATATTGTTTTTTTTCCCCAAGAGAAAATTTTTGAGAGAAAAAAAAACCCCTTACACTCTTAAAAAAAGTTCATATAAAATTATTTTATTGTGTTCATGCATTACTATGGTGGCATATTTCTGCCCCTTGTGTGCAAGTTATTTTTCTATCAAATATGTCGACATGCAAGATAAATATGTTGACATGCAAGATAGTTATGTCAACATGCAACATAAATATGTTGACATGCAAGAAAATTGCAATCAAATAAATATTATAAAAAATCTCAAATATCGCCCACATGTGACATCCAACATGCTAGATACTTCTTATTTATGTTAACGTGCAAGATAAATATGTTGACATGCAACTTATTTATGTCGACATGCAACTTATTTATGTCGACATGCAACTTATTTATGTCGACATGCAACTTATTTATGTTGCATGCAGCTTAGTTATGTTGACATGCAACTTAGTTATGTTGACATGCAAGATAAATATGTTCACATGCAACTTAGTTATGTTGACATGCAAGATAAATATGTTCACATGCAACTTATAAGTTGCATGTCAACATATTTATCTCGCATGTCAACATAACCAAGTTGCATGTCGACATAAATAAGTTGCATGTTAACATATCTAAGTTGCATGTCGACATAAATAAGTTGCATGTCAACATAAATAAGTTGCATGTTAACATATCTAAGTTACCTGTCAACATATTTATCTTGCATGTTAACATAAATAAGTAGCATTTAGTATGTTGGATGTCACATGTGGGCAATATTTGAGATTTTTGAAGATTGTTTTATAATTTTTATTTCATTGCAATTTTCTTGCATGTCAACATATTTATGTTGCATGTTGTCGTAGCTATGTTGCATGTCAACATATCTATCTTGCATGTCGACACATTTGATGGAAAAATAACTTGCACACAAAGGGCAGAAATATGCCACCATACATTACACAATTTGTTGATACATGAAAATTCACTTGGCAAGTTGTACTTTTATCATTTTTGCTTTTCTTTGTACGACTTATAGTGAAGTCTATCAAATTTATTTTAGAATAAGTTAACTTAGGAAGCAATCTGATTAAAATCAGATCCTTTGATCCGCTCTCATTAATCGCTACTTGTTTAGCGATCTATGTGCGCGGATCAAAGGATCTGCGCACGTGAAAAAAGTATATGGGCTGGATTGTTTTTATTGGGGTGGACCCCCCCCCCCCCCGCCGAAAAATAGGATCTGCGCCTGTACATATATGAATTATATAGGACAGAAAAGATAAATGGTCTAAGGAACAGGATAATCAAGGTTGGTATACTTTTTGCGCAAGGGAGATGATGATATATATATATTTTTTTTTGGGGGGGGGGGGTATCGACATATCATTATCAATAACTCATGAAGTTTCAGTCAAAGTCTCATAAGATTTTGGTAATTTGTTGATTAAACATAAATTAAAATGTTTGATGATAAATCTGGAAAACATATTCGAAAGGATAGTTTTAATTTTATTCAAAATTAGTTTTATTATGCATTTCTTTTTCCTCTCAGTATAGATGAAACCGTAAAAGAAATTCAGGGGCGGATCCAGCAATTAGTTTTCGAAAGGTCGATGCCCCAGCACTCATGCATAGAATCACAACAGGACCACTTGAAGTCCGTAACTACATATATTTATAAGAGAGGGGGCTCCAAAAACAGTTGACAAGCAAAAACCAAAAAAAAAAAAAACCTTTGCACCACACTCTAAAGTCCTTCTTTGGGGGTAGAGGGGGCTTTCTGTAAATTTTCTCTTCGCACTGCATTATATACTTTCACGTATTGCTTGAATCTGCGTATTTTCCGGCAATAAAAACTGTGGAGGGAGCTTCCAAATCAAAATATTAATTAAAACTACAGCAAAAGATTACTCTCAGAATAAATAAATCCCCTCTATCAGAATTTTTTTTGCATGTTACTTGTGAGTGGTCGGAACTCTTAGCCGGAGTTGGGAAGGTACACGGAGGAAGGTACGCGAAAATCTACAGATATACAGAGCAGAGCGGACAAAGATTTTCCATTTTTTCAAAATATTAGACTTATTCTGTATTTATACAGAAATTTTTCTCTCTATGTACAAAAATAAAAGGGGGTTCCAACCACCGGAACCCCCCCCTCTAGATCCTTCAATGAAATTTACCCTATAAGGCTACAAGGATGAGACTTAATTGTACTCCTGTACAAGATGTGGTGGCATCTTTGCTATGGTATGCGCAGTAGACCTTGTCCCATGTGCATTTTGCCTAATTTCTCCGAGTCCGAAAACAGTATCGCCCAAACCTGGAGTAATCGCTGTCCTACATTCCTTCACTTTATTTTTAAGCCCCCCCCCCCCCCCCCCCAAAAAAAAAAAAACAAACAAAAAACATGGATACACACATGTTGCCTTAATTTTTTTCTTTATAAATATTTTAAAGTACTCAAGCCATTCCCTTAAACATACACAGGGTCAATCTAATAGATAAAAATGGGTATAAAATGTAATATATACCGCTAGTATATGATCCCTTATACAAATAATTTCGATACAGATAATATATTCTTTAATACATTCCGAGGATTACCAATTGGATCCTGATATATAATTTCGCGTGATTTACGTTCCTATGATAGTACAAAAATAATGATGACGTAGAAAAACTTGCGCGCCATCTAGCGCTAATTCAGGTAATACATATTTTTTGCGCGCCATCTAGCGACAATTCAGTGAATAATCGTTGGTTTTGCAATGGTGATTGTTGGTTTCGCATCGGAGTCTGTTGATTTTGCAAACGAGTCTGTTGATTTTGTTTTTAAGGTTGTCTGTTTTGTATTTCATTATGTTTATAAAATTAGTTGTTAGTTTTGCATAAACGTCTTTTTTACCCTTTCCGCCGCCCATAGAAAACCCCTCTGTTTTTCAGTGTTTGACGCCATTGGTATGGCCAATGAAATGGTGTGAAATCAATAGTTTTGTGACATATCGAATTACTTTCTAAAATAAAATCGAAGATAAAAAATTAATTCCAACATGTATTTGAACATCCTTTATTATTTTACTTTGTTTATTAAATAATCGTTCATTTTCTAATTATAATACATGTACAACATATGTAATTTGTAATTCATCATATTAGTTATTCAGCTTGTAAAATATTGAAATATACCCCCCCCGGAAAAGAAAAAACGAAAAAATTGGTATAGCTCATATTGTTCACTGATTACAGTTTTAATTATTTAATTTTAAATCTGTAAAAGTTTTGGATCCTTCCCTCGACGCTGCTGATCTCCGTTGTCTTGATATCACTGGGTATTTTTATTTGCTTTGACTGAATCTGGACAGTGTAAATATTGTAACTGGGGAAAATACACTAGGCTGGCATAGTAGGTCGTGGATGTTGTTAATCAAGCGCGACTGAGTCAGCCATTGTATATAAACAATACATATACGGCACAGGTACAGTCGCAGATGTTGTTAATTGGATAATCAAGCACAAGTACAGTCATAAATATACGCTGTAGTAGGCCTATATGATACTATTTCGAGATCCATACAATGGATTCAGTCATGGTATTCATCAATCCAGTTATCGTCACCGTTTAGCGATTGCAGCCTTCCATAAAGTAGATTTCATGTTTTCATAAATAAACAATTCGTACTTAAAAGCAGTAAAACAAATATGAGAAGTGTTTTAATAAGTTGAACAATCCGGAAAATCTTGCTCTCGCATTCCGTTTTTGATATTAGTGAACAGGTACAGTCATGGATGTCCGGTACCAGCAGTGCCGAGTACACTCGCGGATGTAAGCTGACAGACACTTATGGTTTGAGGACGAAATGTGCTTTATTTTGTGTTGACGGAAGAGTTGGCGGCCCAAGTACATCAATCGATCCCGGTATTTCGTCAGGTCCTCATTGATCTGTATAGAAGCAATTGCTGGTGTTTCTGAGAAGAAATGTGAGTTCTTAGAACAAGATTTACAACTTCCCTCAACAAACTTTGCCTAGAAATGAAGATACATGTATATTAAAGTTGTCAAGATAAAATTAACACCATTTTTTGCCTGAAATTCACATATTTTGACCAATATTTCAAAATTAACATCACTGACCCCAACTTTTTCTTTCATTATTTTAAACTACTCAATACTTGTGACTGATCAGCACTAAACTCCTAAAAAGCTTGATATAAGAAAATATTTTATTGCCTATTTAGTTTTTTAATACCCTAAATATGTTTTTTTTAGTGCAGAAAGGTCACACAATAATAAACGCGCATTAATTTGCAAGATTTGTTCAATGATAAATATTATTGAAACTATTTTATGTAAAATAAGATTAAATTTATTAACGTAGTAACATCTGATAAAATAAAATTAGAGATAAAGTAATAAAACAAAGAGTTAAAATTTAAGTGCAAAAAGGTCAACTTAATTGTACCATAGACCAGTAAGATGCACACTGACCCCCTATTTTCTCTGCGATTTTGAGTCATACTTTATGAGTACTTATCCAAAATATACTTCCCAAAAATCCTTTATTTAACAAATTGGACGAGTGACTTACCTTAATGTTCAAGAACAACAGAATGTTTTTGATTCAGACTTCTCTTTTTAAGACTAAAGTATTATATATATTTCAGGTATATATAAGGTAGAATCCAGAAAAGTTTGGTGGTACATTTCTTAATATAGATGCATTCTATCTTAAGTACAAGTAAATATCTGTGTTATTTTTTGAGATAGAAATAAAAAGAATTTATTTATCAACTGGAAATAACTATAGTTATGCATAAAGGGATTCGATAGAGAACTGTTACACAAGTACCCCCGTAATTGACCTTCTTGATGAGTGATGAGCTTTTCAATTAACCTGCCAACTACTAGATGTTTTTACAAGAATTAAGACTTTGACTGGGCGAGCAGGGATAGTTCAATAGGCTGCATTTCATTTCCGGAATTTTTAGTAATTACCAACTTTTCATTTCCGACATTTTTAGTTTTCATTTCCGACATTTTTTTGTTTTCATTTCCGACATTTTACCTGAAGTAACAGATTTGAAGACTTTACCTCTGAAAAATTTAAAAGAATACATATAATAAATAAATCATTAAAATCCAATTTCTGAGTTTTTGTAAATTTATCAATGAAACAACTGTGGCAAAATGTAGGCAACTACCTGAATTAAAGTTTGAGAGAATGACTCAATGTTTACTGAATTACTCTGCGCAGATGTAAAGCAGAAAAAATAAAGTTCTGTGTAGAGTAGTGTAATAAATGTGCTATCAACCGGAGTAAAAACTGGATTAGAGTACATCAAGTGTCTTGGACATAAGTTTGGTGCTGTCACTGACATTTATTTTAGTGCACATTAAATGAGCTGAAAAAGTTTCACGTTCATTGAATTCTTTAACCTAGACTTAATGCTACATGTATGCATATATGTATATAATAAATAGATTTTTAAAAATAAATTTTTAATCAATATTTTGCAATAATACTTTTAAAACTTCATTTTCGCTGACTAGGAAAACGTTAAATTGCCGCATAGGTAAATTCCGGAAATGAAAACAAAATTATGTCGGAAATGAAATAAAATGCTATGCAGATTTCCGAAAACGAAATGCAGCGGTTCAGGCTAATAATTGTTATAACCCAAGCTGACCCAACTTTAGTATACCAATGTTTTATTACTAATTAATTCACACACCTTTTTATGTACACAGAAAATCAAACAAAGTGATTTTTAGAATACAATAAAGGAATATATGTTATTAAAAAAACCTGTTTATTCAAAAATATTTTTATAGGGAAAACAATTTCACATAATTGTTAATTGATTGACCCCCCCCCCCAAAAAAAAAAAATCAAACTTTAAAATGATCCTGAAGTAATTTTCTTCCAGTTTAATTATATATATCAAGTCAAAATGTAGAATAAGTATTTGAAATTACTACTGAATAAAGCTAAGAACTGATAGAATTTACTCATTGTCTGGACAATGGACCTGATTATAAGCATTTCTGGAAGCATTAGAAGAAGACGCCTAACTAAAAATAGCTAATAATTGTAATCAAAAAGTAATCATGATTACAGGACTTTTTAGAGTAATCGATTAAATTACGATTACTTGTTATCAGAAAAATGGTAGATTACTGATTACTCATGATTACTTAGCAAACTGTAATCGATTACAGCTGATTACGATTACCCCATCCCTGTTCCCCAACTTCGTTTGAACATAATTAAATAACGCTGAAAGTCGGGGTTGTGTATATGTATCTAAGGCAAACATTTTTTTGACTAAAAAAACTTCAAAAATGAAGAAAACAGCCCAGTCACAAATATATAAAAGAAACCCAAACCCACCCACCCCCAAAAAAACCACATTCTTCATATATATACTAGTATGGTACTAATTCCAAAAAGGGGAGATCAACACCCCCCCCCCCCTTTACATCCTCTAACTAAAAAACAAATATGTATTAATTGTGAGGTTCGCGATCGTTCTTGAACTGTTTTACAAAACCTTTCATTTTGAAAAATCCGGTTTTCAAGTTGGACATTTTAAGTTATTCATGTTGTGAATAACTAAATAAGCATGAAAACGAACTATATTTACTAATATTCAGAATTAACATAAACAAATGTACTTCTTTTTAAATAAATATTACGCGAAATATTGCGATTGTAAGCTAAACTTAAGTTAAAGCATGTAACTTTGAAATCTAAGATATTTTTAAAAATATTTTATTCTAAGAATATGACTGAATTACTGAATTATTGAGTGTGCATTGATTACATTAGAGTCGGAAGCAAATTGAAAGTGAGGGGTGGGAGTGGGGGCTAATTGAAAAAGAAAAAAATTCAAATCTGAAAAAAAAATTTTCAAGAAAAAGAAAATTTGGCCATTGTCCAAACTAGTAGACCAAACTCAAAATCCTATTGGGGGTGGGGGGATGGGGGGGGGTGTTAGGATCCAATTTCTATTTTTTAAAGCACTACCAGTTACACTAAAAGTTTTTTTCCGTTATCAGAGAGTAACTTAATAGGTTTCCAATCAACCATGGCGCGTAACAACGTCACATCAAGATTGGGCTTTTCATCATGCTACCTCGGCTACTGTCAAGTCATTATCACTGAAACCGATATTTTTACAACAGACAATCATACTCATATTTTCACCCTAATACTGACAGAAACTCTCTCCTGTAATTTGGTACGCAAACTTGGCAACTTTACGTCTATTTTACTAGATCACATGCGCACGTAGGCGCCGTATGCGTAACGTTTTTAGCATGTTCACGCTGAGAAAATGTAGCCAGTGTTTGTCGAGACTTCCTTACAAACATTCACGTGTAACAAATCAGCTAAATTCTGTAAATTCTATCCTAAATCGAAAATTTGGGGATTTATTGGGCGGGGGAATTTGTTGACTTTGGAATACTACAGCTACTCTCAACCATTTAGACTATCGTCGGAAGGCTTGAATGATAATCCTATGAGAAAGATAAATCCTCTGGTGAACTCAATGCACAAGAAAATCAAGGCTGTTACTGATGCGCAAGGGAGATGATGAGAATTTTTATTTTAATTTTGGGGGGTATCGACATAACAATTTCAATAACTCAGGAATTATAAGTCAAAGTCACACAAGATTTCGGTTACTTGTTGTTTAAAGTTAGATTAAATTGTTTGATAACAATACTGGAAAACATAATTATTGGAAATAAAAGTTTTAATTTTATTCAAAAGTTTATTATGCGTTTCTTTTTCCTTTCAGTATATCTCAATTGATTCGATACGCAAGGGCATGCTCTACGTACGAATAAAATCATAAACGAGGTAAATTATTGACAAACAAGTGGATGAAACAAGAATATCAACAGTCTCGTTTACAGTAAATGTCATCATTTCGTAAGTTCTATGACCAATAAAACAATTTATCATTGAGTCAAATACTGACGGACATTTTTCATATTAATTGTTAGTCCATTATTTATTATTTTCCCGTCATTTCCTGATCATGACAAGTAGCACACAGTGGGTGTGACACCTGATCCCTCCTCCAATATTTTGGAGGCCCTTGTTTCCTCTGCTCCTATTTTGTATTGTTTTATCGACTTTTGATCTGGAATGTAGTTCGTATGTTTTATCTCCATATGTTGTATCGCTGTATTATTACACGTCCATAAAAGATACAATGAAAAGGTGCAAATGAAACGATATAATCTAATTTCTAAAAAAAAAAAAAAAACCAAATTAAAATTGATAACTCATTACAGCACTATATATATGCAATATCATCAAGTCGCTCATGTGGCGCAGTGAATAGAACGTCTGCTTTATCTGCTTTAGAGTCGCAAAGTACGGATCTGGGGCCCGTTTTACAAAAGAACTTACGACTAAATCAAAAACTTCAGATTGTTGTAAAATTCTGCAAAATTATTAATTTTCTTTGAAATTGTCTGTGTAAAAATATCTTATCACATTCTTTATAAAAAACTTAAAATAATTTTCGATATAACGTTAATTAAAAAGTTATAAGTATAGTTCAGCTTGGTCTTAAGTCGTAAGTCCTTTTGTAAAACGGTCCCCTGATCTTTACTTCGCGTCCACTGTGTGACGTGGAGACCGGTCCTTCGGATTAGACCGTATAAACAGAATTTCCGTGTCGCAATAGGTGATGGCACGAAAAGATCACTCATTGCTCAATGGTCGGAAAGTGTCGAGTATAGAACAAAATTTGCATGGCGTCTCCATATGAGATGAGTTAAAAATATAGAGAGAGACGTTACAAATAAAACAATACCATCAACTAGTAACAGTATTTTCAGTACTTTAATTTTTCATTGTGACCCAACAGTACCCATGTGAGTGATGATATAAAAAAATTGATTTGTCACTACCTGACAATAATTCCAAATGAGTTTCAACTTTCCTGGCCCATTGGCTCTTGAGAAGAAGATTTTTAAAAAATCACTGTAAAAAATGCGCTTAGAAAATAAACACTTCCATTACGTGTTTTGACCTAAACATGTATAAAATTGTGTTTACGGCTTGACACTTAGATCTAAACGTGTGTTATATCTAAACGATGTTAGAGTTAACACATGTTTAGATATAAGTGTTTAGAAATTGAACACTTTTCTGTGAAGTGCAGAGTTATCTTCCCGGAAATGACGCATATATATATTCGAATGATAAATAGAGCGGTTATCGAAACAAAGGAAATCCCAATGTTAGCTAAAGAAGATGGATTTAAAGGAAGTGAATGCCAATCAAAGTGATAACCATGAAGAGATTGTGAAATGCATTTAAACTGCAACATTACCGTGATAAAAGGTATGTTAACTATTATTTTTACTTTACATAAATTGACCAAGATGGGCTACGTAAATAGACATGCGTTTGCACATGTAGTTGTAGATCAAGATTACCTTCGGTTATATTTTGCATTCCTGAAATCTAGAAAGGAGTACATTATATACTAGAATATCAATAATATCTATAACAGTATCAATACTAAATAGTGGTTATTTATACGAGGTTCAATAAAAGTAGCACAATAATAGCTATCAAACATGTAAAAAAAAAAGTTCATACAAATCCAGCCAGTGAGGAGCATATTTTGATAAAATTTGAATTTCTTTCTTACAGGATATGGTCCACATCGAACTTGAAAGCAAAAATACAACGTATCAGAGAAACTGTTGCCATCTCCAAGTCCACAATGACATGCCATCGTTCTTACATTTTTCAACACTTCTTACTTTCTAGGGGAAACTGAGTTTTGTGAAGTCTGTCGTTCGTTATAGCTTTGAACAACCTAAAAATATTCTCAAATAATGACAGTGGATTACCTACTGACGATCACAGTTGGAAACAAATTATGCGTGTGTTGCTCGGTGAAAAATTGCTGGAAGTTAAACTTGATACGAGACATGAGGAATAACTGCTTGCTAATCTGGTTAGATTTAAAACCAGCGTGTAAAAATATAATGTATATTTAATTTAAAATTCTTCAAAAAAAATCCATGTTTGAATGTTCATTGAATAAAATTTAAAATGTAAACAATTGTTATTTTTTCAGTTTCCTTGCAGGTAGACAACGAAAACATCCAAGTGTTTAATTTGTAAACATGTATCATAACATGATTTGTAAAGTGTTTAAAGTCTAAACATGTAAGTGTTTAGGCTCTAAACACTTTCCGTTACACGTAATGAAATTCAATGTGTTTAGAATTTCAACGCATAAAAAAAAGTGTGACAAGAAAGTGCTTAGGAAAGTGTCTATCATCTAAACACATTTTTTACAGTGATGTCATTCATTTTCAATATTTTGTATTTTTTCCCATCGGAGTAGGGAGTTATCCTTCATATTTTATTCACTTAAGGAATCTCTGTGCCAAGTTTGGTTGAAATTAACCCTGTAGTTCCGGAGGAGAAGATGAAATGGTGAAAAATTTACAACGACAAGGCTAACAACGATGACAACGACCACGACAGACAACGGACAAATTTTGATCAGAAAAGCTCACTTGAACCTTTAGCTCAGGTGAGCTTAATAGTGTGGGTTGGGGGAGGGGAGGGGGGCATTAAAAGACTATACTCAGAAAAAGTGCCCTCTCTCGTGATCTACGGGCCTGTATATTGTGTCACAATTTTAATAAGTAGAATTAATTTGTTGCAAAGAAAGTGCACACCTTTAGGCTTTTAACTGAGACATGAATAAATACTGTAATCTTTTAAAATAATGTTTTTTACACTCTTATTTTTATTATACTTTTTACCGTTTTTTTCAGCGGAAATTAAACCGAACTGATCTACACGTATATCATTATCTCCCCTCTAGGCTTCCATATTTTTTTTCTAATTTCAATCTATATATAGATGTGGCAATTCCTATGAAGACTTGTTTTTTGACATGTCTGACCTCTTCACGAAGATTTTGGTATGTTACTAAACTTTATAAAATATCAATATAAGTTTTTAAAAGCTGCAGAGAGAGATTGTCTCATATACGTCTGATTAATCACTTGAAATCTATGATAAGCTATTTTCGGTTTATAATATTGTGTTCAGGTTTAAGTTCATTTATTCACTCAAAACCATGTAAATTTATGGTACATGAAGACAATGAAAAATTATTACATCATATAAAAGTAAGATCGGATCGAGGTACAAGTACATGATATACTTAAATTCAGAAAAATGAGTTTGAAAGAGGAAAAAAAAAGAATAAAAAAAGATAAATACATGGGGAATAAATAAGGGAAAAAGTCACGGAGGACAGTTACTTAATCATATGTTTTTATTATAAAAGTTTTGTCAGTGTTTTAGCATCTTGATTTGTCATCAATTGAGATTTGTCATAAATTGGGAATATGTAAGTATATTTGGTGTAGGAAGTATTTAATAAAATACATTTTCCTAATGTTTGACAATGCTGTGCATTCAAGTATAGAATTCATCGGCAACATGTTTTCTGTCACAAAGTGTACATAATCTTACTTTTAATGGTATTCCCAGTCATCTTCCGAGCTCAACTGTAAACAGTGATAAGAAGTACGACATTTTACAAGTAATGTGTAAAATGCACAAAACAGTTGCATTAAAAAGTATGTAAAATTATTTTGATAAGACATTGATTGTTTGTCATAAGTGCAATTCAATTGATAACGTTAATCTTTTATCATTGATACACACCATTTGTATTGATGTATAAGTTTATTGTTCTATTTAAACTGTATAATTATATTTAAAGCGTATAGCTAAAAAAGTAGTTAAATGGCAACATTATTCCATTCCATTCATTGTTGAGTATGCGCCCTAAATAATTACTGGCACGAAAAATTTTTGTGGATGATAATCTATTTAAAAATCCAGTTCTAGACGTGTTTTAAATTCAAAGCTTGTTTGACTGGAACTTGTGCACTTGTAATTTGATAATCTTTTTATCTCTAACAATGTATCCTGTATTTCTTGAATTTTCTTTTTATACTCCACATCTTGTTTCTAAACCATATCTTGAATAAGTTATTCTGAGTTCATATTTAATATACTTTTTCTTCGCAAATCCGTATTTTACGCAATGAAACCTGACAGAGAGTTTAGCCAACATGTTTTCTTGCTGTGACCACATATTGAAAGTCATGGAAACTAACTATTGGTAGGGTAACTTTAAATTTTGATGGAATTTTATTTAAATATTATGAAAGCATGTAAAAAGTTTTTTTTCTTGTACAATCTGATTAAATTGAGATCCCTTGGTCAAGTCACTTAGATCGCTACACGTTAGCAGCTCACATGATTTGGCTTTAATCAGATTGATTTGTCTTACTCCGATACAATCACAATAATAATTTTATATACACATATACATTCTACATGTAATAGATAAACAGAACCGAAAAGGTTCTTTCTCTCTGTAATTTCTCTTCTCTTTTATTAAAAAAGATTACATCAGTTCTATATCAAAACACCAATACCATAAAGGTTATTTTATATCTTTTAGTGTTAAACAAACCATTTTCAATTATAAGCAAATACTGAATAATGAATAAAAAGGTTAAGGTATCAAAATGAGATCGATCTCAAACATCTGGGGCTCGTTTCTCAAAAAGTCGTAGATTTGGGCCTAAGTTAGTCCGACTAAGAAAGTTACGCCAAATTTAAGTCGGGCCTACATGTAAATCGCGTTTCAGAAAGCGGCGTACGACTGGGTCTAAGACTAAGACCTCTCCTCTAGGTACTAAGCATGCGCAGATCGTATTTTATTTGGTTTAGAGACTACAATGCCATGTGGCGGATCAAATCTAAATTTCAAACTTAGACCTACTAAAGCACATGAAGCACGAGCGCACTTGCATGCTTTCCCTTTTTACCGTCTATCAAACAGATATATTATGCATTCCCATCTGCATTTTCAAGGTCAAAGCTATAACATATAGTAGCGGATTCAGAAATCGGGGGCTGATTGGGGTCGGGTACTAGGCGCCCACAGCCACACTAAACAAAACTGATTGAGTAAATCTTTTATTATAAATTTGGACACAGCCTCCCTCTCAAACTATATCCGCAAGTGTTATATTGGATATCTACATTAAAAACAAAAATGATGTACATACATGATTATACATACATGTACTTGCGAAAATTTGGAATAAAAAGTAATCTTCCTATGAGCAAAAGCCATATATGGCTAGGGGCTGGTACAGGCTCGAAGCAAAAGTTTTGAAAGTCGGGAGAAGGGGGGGGGGACAACCAGTATCTGAGGGAAATTTTTCTGTATTTAAAATAACTTACGCAGATAGAGAGTGAAGGGACAGAGCCCACGACCAACAGGCGTACTGTCAAAATTTTATCAGTTATGAAATCGTAATCATAAAAAAAAATTATTAAAACATGGATAAGAGATTTTTTTTTTAAATGATCAGTTGTCTTTAAGACATATATGGATTTCTTTGGGTCCGTTTTTGTTAAAATGTAGACGTCAATAGACTTAAATAAAATTTATTTTTTGTAAAACTGAATAAAATTTATATATTTCTTTTATCTTTTTATTGATATATTGATTTAAGTAACATGCAGAGATAAAAAGGTTTTTTTAAAAGTGTTTGCGATGCCTTGAACAAGAAAGAAATTGACATATCATGTGAAACATTTTCTGAATGGGGGCCTAAAATGATCCATACCATATATAATTCTTTATAATTTCAATCAATTTATTCAATATGAATTAGATATATATTGGCAATCAAGGTGATACATGTACCTGCATTTATGATACATGTATTACAATTTGGACATACAGTTTTACATTGATATCGTTATGATAATTTACAAAGGCCATGTAGAAATAAAATACATATGTATATTCACCATTTGCATTTAAACACGCATTTACAATTTGAATGGAAATATTTTAGAAATTTATAAAAATTACTAGATTTATTGCCTATAATATGGTTCACAAGAGTTCGATTTAAAACTATCAAGCTTTTACAAGCCATTAAGAAAAAACGATTAACCCATGGCCATCTACACTTCTCACCTCTCGACAATGATTGAACAGTCTTATGATCAGAATACTTTAAGTATAATACTTCAAAATTTTACAAATTCAAAATTTTATGTTTTATTAATATTATATTTGAATACATGCATTAAAGCATTGACTCGCGGTTAATCGTACGGCATAGTTACCGAATATTTCTCATTATCTAAAATATATTTTTAAAAATGGATATTGTTTGAAAATTTATTGAAACATTATCCATTCCAAAACAAAAAAAAAATTATCCGGGACCTGGCATCGTTTTTAAAAAGTGAGTGGGGATAGGAGGGGGGGGGGTAAGTAATTGAGTGACCAAAATATTCATCTGAGGAGAGAAATGCATAAAGTGGGCATCAGCCCCTAAATTATACACCTTTTAAAACAGAAAACGCAATATTGCAATAAACGGGGTGCTTGCACACACACCCTCCCCCCACACAACGCGTGCCTACATTTTTAAAAAATAAAATCTGTCACTTCTTAAATTCCAACCCAACTAAAATTAAAAGTTCTTCATTACAAATTTTTAGTTCATCCCACCTGCATCCTCGATGGATTTTACTACCTTTCTTTATATTATTATATGTTGTTTATTAATTTTCATGATTTTTCGCATATCATATAATTATGTGCATGAATATGAATAGTTATTATATCGAATATGTATAAAATAATATTTTTTTTACTCTTCATGGTTAAAACACTTGCCCTTTTCCGAAGTTGTGTACAGACTAAGAACTTACGCCTACTCATGAACAGGCCTAGATTTTAACCAAAATTTAGTCTCGACTAAGTCTACGCCTTTTTGTGAAACGCATCTTAGTCCGACTTCCGGGTTTAGTCCCTGATTTAGTCCGGACTAAGCTTACGCCTGGTCGTAGGCCTTTTTGAGAAACGAGCCCCTGTTGACAACAGTATTTTCAAAAGGAAGACCAGGGGCTCGTTTCTCAAAAAGGCCTACGACCAGGCGCAAGCTTAGTCCGGACTAAATGAGTGACTACACCCGAGAATCGGACTAAGTTGCGTTTCACAAAAAGGCGGATACTTAGTCGAGACTAAATTTTGGCTTAAATCTAGGCCTGCCCATGAGTAGGCGTAAGTTCTTAGTCTGTACACAACTTGGAATAAAAGCAAATGTTTTAATCATAAAGAGGCAAAAGAACAATTATTTTTTACGTATACGATATAAAACCTAAAATTCTTAAAAATTCTTATAGCATGCTGTATTATGAAGGAAAATAAAAAGTTAGTTTAATCCATTGAAGACTTTTCCGCAAAAGGTGGTATGAACTAGAAATTTTTAAGTAAGAATTTTGAATATAAGTTGGGTAAGATTTTTTTTAAAAGGTGCCAGAATTTCTTCGTAGAGGGTTAAGGGGGGGGGGGGGTCAACCCTACCGTTTTTATTGCAGTTATGTGTTTTCTGCATAAATAAAGCTGTGCAATTTATGGACTGACTTCAACTTTCAGCATTTCTCTTTTCGGCTGAATATTTGGATCACCAAATTCACTGTACTCACCACCACCCTCATCCCCTTCCCCATTAACTTTTTAAAAACGATGCTACATGCTGTAGGTCCTGTAATTTTTTGTTGTTTGAAATGGATAATGTTTCAATAAAATACTCAAACAATATCCATTTTTATACTAGTATTTTAAATAACGAAAAAAAAAATTCAGTAACTATGCCATCAACCGAGTGTATGTACTTTAACGTGAGTTAATGTATCTTTGATTCTCTCTTTTAATTGCATGTAATTAAATATATTAATAGAACATAACAATTTAAATTTGTTAAATGTTCCAGTATTATAATTAAAGTATTCAGTCCATAATACTGTTCATTCCTATTTCACTGGAGTCACTATAGGAAGGTGAGATGTGTAGATGAGTCTATTATTTTTTCGTAAAGAGGCTTTTGATTAATTGTCAATCTATATCACGTATCTCGGAGGAAGTTTGCCTAAAAAGGTTTTTTTTGATAGATTTTTGAACAGAAAAATAATTTATATTATATTTGAAATAAAACTACTCATATAATAATGGTGATAATAAAGTGTTGTAAAATTTTTTATTGTGAATGTACATTGTAAATCGCGACTTTTTAATATCTTTAAGTCTAGATTACATCTTTAATAAACGTTCTTCATCTATAAAAAAATAATAATGTATGAACATATCCTCAATAGAAATTGAAATGGAATGGATAGATTTAAGGAAAAGATTGTGATGTTGAAATTAGTACATTTCCCGATCTAAATGAATCTGGTTTGAAAATATTGAAATGGAAAATTCAAATGGAGAAATTTATAAAAATTACAAGATTTCTTGTCTGTAATATGGTTCACAAGAATTATAGATTTAAACCTAATTTAGCTTTTGCAAGCCATCATTGATTCTGCAATTGCTATATATAGGTACGTATTTTTAAATGGACTATGTAAATTATTATATCGATATCAATGTAATTCTATGTGTCCAAAATACTAGTATTGTAAATACACACAGTAGGTATATACATGTATCAACTGAAATGCCAGTATGTCTAATTCGTAATTAATAAATGGATTGATAATTATAAAATTACGACAACTGATAATTTTTCTTCAAAATTCTCTTATCCATGTTTTAATGATTATCATTATCATGATATATATGATTTCAAAATTGTTAAATTTTCACAGTGCACCTATGGGTCGCGGGCTCCGGTCTTTCACTCTCTCTGCGTAAAGTATTTTAACTACAGAAAAACTTACCTGAGATACTGGTCCCCGCCCCCCCCCCCCCCCACACTACTTTCAAATATATTGCTACGAGCCTGTTTCAACCCCATGCCATATAATTTATAGCTTTTAGTCATAAGAAAACTTCTTTTTATTCCAGATTTTGACAAGTACGTATAAAACCGGGTACACGTTTGTATTTTTCTATAGTATATATTTCACTTTTTAAATTAATCTGAGCATACCAAAATACATATAACTATTTAATATAAAAGTTGTGGTTGTAGAGGGGGAGGGGGTTGTGTCCAAAATAATAACAAAAGATTTGCTAAATCAATATTTTTGTGTGAGTGTGGGCCCCTAACCCGACCCCAATCTGCCCCTTTTGTCGAGATTTCTGAATTCGCTAATACTAGCTAGTATGTAATGCTTTAATCTTGAAAATGCAGATAGATTCGCATATTATATTTGTTTGAAAGCCGATGAAAAGCCAGGGAAAATTCGTGCTTTTTGTGCTTCTTTTTTTTAAAACAGGTTTAAGTGTGATCCGCCGCATGTTATTGTACTCTCTAAACCAAATAAAATACGATCTGCGCATGCTTAGTACCTAGCGGAAAGGTCTAAGTCTTGGGCCAAGTCTTACAACGTTTTCTGAAACGTGATTTAGGCCCGACTAAATTTTGGCGTAACTTTCTTAGTCGGACTAACTTAGGCCCAAATTTACGACTTTTTGAGAAACGAGCCCCAGAAGTTGCATTATATTGTACATCAAATAGAGAGACCAACAGTCTCCTTATATTGTTGATATAAATACAATATATTAAGGTCACCTTATATTGTAATTCAAGAAGGAAACCAGGGGCTCGTTTCTCAATAAGTCGTAGATTTGGGCCTAACTTAATCCGACTAAGAAAGTTACGCCAAATTTTAGTCGGGCCTAAATCGCGTTTCAAAAAGCGGCGTAAGACTGGGTCTAAGACTAAGACCTCTCATCTAGGTACTAAGCATGCGCAGATCGTATTTTATTTGGTTTAGAGACTACAATGACATGTGGCGGATCAAATTGATATCAAACTTACACTTAAAAACAGGGGCTCGTTTCTCAAAAAGTCGTAGATTTGGGCCTAAGTTAGTCCGACTAAGAAAGTTACGCCAAAATTTAGTCGGGCCTAAATCACGTTTCAGAAAACGGCGTAAGACTGGGCCTAAGACTAAGACCTTTCCGCTAGGTACTAAGTATGCACAGATCGTATTTTATTTAGTTTAGAGAGTACAATAACATGCGGCAGATCACACTTTAACCTGATTATAAAAAGTAAAGCACAAAAAGCACGAATTTTCCCTGGCTTTTCATCGTCTTTCAAACAAATATAATACATGGATCTATCTGTATTTTCAAGGTCAAAGCATTTACATACTAGCTAGAATAAGGGGATTCAGAAATCTTGACAAAAGGGCCAGATTGGGGTTGGGTTAGGGGCCCACAGTCACACAAAAAATTGATTGAGCAAATTATTATTTTGGACACAACCCCCTCCCCCTCTACAACCACAACTTTTATATTAAATACATGTAGTTATATGCATTTTGGTATGCACAGATAAATTTTAAAAGTGAAATATATACTATAGAAAAATATAAACGTGTATTCCCGGTATTATAGGTACTTGCGAAAATTTGGAATGAAAAGAAATTTTCCTATGAGTAAAAGCCATAACTTATATGGCATGGGGTTGGAACAGACTCGTAGCAATATATTTGAAAGTCGTGGGGGTGCAACTAGTATCTCAGGGAAGTTTTTCTCTAGTTAAAATACTTTACGCAGGGAGATTGAAGGACCGGAGCCCCCGACCCATAGGCGCACTGTGAAAATTTAACAATTTTGAAATCATATCATAATGATAATCATTGAAACATGGATAAGAGAATTTTGAAGAAATATTATCAGTTGTCTTCATTTTATAATATCAATCCATTTATTCATTACGAATTAGACATACTGGCATTTCAGTTGATACATGTATATACCTACTGTGTATATTTATAATATTAGTATTGTATTTTGGACACATAGTATTACATTGATATCGATATAATAATTTACATGGTCCATGTAAAAATACGTACCTATATATAGCAATTGCAGTATCAACGATGGCTTGCAAAAGCTAAATTAGTTTTAAATTTATAATTCTTGTGAAACATATTACAGACAAGAAATCTAGTAATTTTTTTTAATTTCTCCATTTGAATTTTCCATTTCAATATTTTCAAATCAGATTCATTTAGATCGGGAAAGGTACTAATTTCAACATCACCATCTTTTCCTTAAATATATCAATTCCTTTTCATTTTTTGATAAAGATATGTTCATAACTTCATACATTATTATTTTTTTTCTATAGATGAAGAATTTTTATTGAAGATGTAATATAGACTTAAAGATATTAAAAAGTCGCGATTTACATTAACAATAAAAGCATTTTACAGCACTTTATTATCATAATTATTATATGAGTAGTGTTAATATAATATAAATCAAAAAATCTATCAAAAAAAACCTTTTTAGGCAAACTTCGTCCGAGAAACGTGATAGATTGACAATGAATCAAAAGCATCTTTACGAAAACATAATATACTCATCTACATGCACATCTCACCCCCCGATAGTGACTCCAGTGAAATAGGAATGAAGAGTATTATTGACAGAATACTTTAATTATAATACTGGAACATTTTACAAATTTAAATTTTTAAATTCTTTTAATATAATATTTAATTACATGCAATTAAAGGGGAGAATCAAAGATACATTAACTTACGTTAAAGTACATAAACTCGGCTGATGGCATAGTTACCGAATAATTTTTTTCATTATCTAAAATACTGGTATAAAAATGGATATTGTTTGAGTATTTTATTGAAACATTATCTATTTCAAACAACAAAAAAATATCCAGGACCCACATACAACATGTAGCATCGTTTTTAAAAAGTTAATGGGGAAGGGGATGGGAGTGGTGGTGAGCATGGTGAGTACAGTTAATTTGGTGATCAAAATATTCAGCTAAAAAGAGAAATGCTGATGAAAGTTGAAGTCAGTCCATAATTTACATAGATTTATTTATACAGAAAACACATAACTGCAATAAAAACGGTAGGGTTGACCCCCCCAACCCTCAACGAAGAAATTTTGGCACTTCTTTAAAAAATCTTACCCAACTTGTATTCAAAATTCTTAGCTAAAAATTTCTAGTTCATGCCACCTTTTGCCGAAAAAGTCAGCATCTTCGATGGATTTAACTACCTTTCTAATTTCCCTCATAATACAGTATGCTGGTTCAGAATTTTCACGATTTTCGGCATATCATATAATTATGTACATGTATTTGAATAGATATTGTATTGTATACGTATAAAATAATAATTCTTTTAACTCTTTGTGATTAAAACACATGCCTTTTTACCAATGTGTATACAGACTAAGCACTTACGCCTACTCACGAGTAGGCCTAGATTTAAACCCAAATTTAGTCTCGACTAAGTTTCCGCCTTTTTGTGAAACGCAACTTAGTCCGACTTCCGGGTTTAGTCCCTGATTTAGTCCGGACTAAGCTTACGACTGGTCGTAGGCCTTTTTGAGAAACGAGCCCCAGGATTTAAAGCACGGGAAATACGAGCACGCTTGCGTCTTTTCGTTGTTCGAGGTTTTTCAAACGGATATATTACGCAAACCCACCTGTATTTTCAAGGTCAAAGCATTAACAAAGTAGCGGATTTGGAAATTTGGAAAAAAAAGACAGATTCGGGTTTGGTAAAGGGTCCACAGCCACACCTAAAAATTGATTGAGTAAATCTTTCATTATTTTTTTGGACACAGGCCTCCTATCCCGCCGCCTCTACATCCACAATTGTTTTATCAAATAATTAATTGTACTTTGGTATGATCAGATAAATTTTAAACGTGATATCTGTATATTAGAAAAAGAAACATAAACGTGTACACGATAGTGATACTAGTATTTTTATACACATTTGTACATATTAAGCAGCAATTTTGAAAGGCAGGGTAGGGGGCAAACAGTATCCAGAGGAAATTTTTCTCTAGAGTGAAGGGGCGGAGGTCCCGGTCCCACGGTGTACTACTGTGGAAAAATTAATTTTAATTTGTGAAAAATAATGACTTTTAAATTATATCAGAATAATAATAATTATAAAAACATGGATGAGATTTTTGAAAAATGTATCAGTTGTCTTAAATTTATATTTTCAATCTTTTTTTTAAAAATATACCTGTATTCATAATATTGCACTTTGGACATACAGTATTACATTTTTGTAGATGTGATAATTTACACAGTCCATATAGAAATACGTAAAAATCACTTGCATTATAGCACACACATTCTCAATTCAATAATGGCTTGCAAAAGTTTCATTAGTTTTAAATCGAATTCTTGTCAACCACATTACAGCAAGAAATCTAGTATTTTTTATAAATTACTGAAATATTTCTATTTGAATATTTTCAAATTAGATTTATTTAGATCGGAAAAGGTACAAATTTCAACATCAACATACTTTCCTTAAATCTAGCCATTCCTTTTCAATTTCAATGAAATATGTTCATCCAATATTTTTTTAGATGCAGGATATTCCTTGAAGATGTAATCTAGACTTTACTTAACAATTTCCATACTCGTACATGTAAATAGTTTATGAATATTTTTGAATTTCATTTACAATAAAACATTTTTAACATACTATTGAGTAGTTTTGTTTCAAATGTTTTATCTGTCATCAATCTATCAAAAGAGCCCCTTTAACCAAAAAAAAAAAAAAAAAAACTCGTCTGAGAACAGGCACGTAGCAACAGTGGTGCTACCCAACCCTTTTTTCCAACATTACTTTTACTATTGAAAATGTTCATTGAAAAGCTGGTTGCCCCCCCCCCCCCCCCCCACATTTTACTACAGTCAAGTGATATCAGGGAAATGTAGCATTGTATGCAAGAAAATTGGTACTGAAAGAAATTGGCATTGAAAAAGAAGTTGGCCTCTGACCCAACCATCCCCATCCCCCCTCACCTCCCCAAAATAGAAATTTCGAGTTTGGGAAATTTCCTTTTCTTTTTGAGGTAAGTAAATAAGAAATTCTCTTACGCCCCCTTTTCAAAAACGATGTACGTCACTGGAGAAACATATGCATTGATTGTAAATTAAATAAAAATACCTTCAAGAAAAAAATGATATTCCCATCGTTACATCTCACCTCCTGACAGTGATTGAACAGACTTATGAGCAGAATGCTTTAAGTATAATACTGGAACATTTTACAAATTCATATTTTTATTTCTATTAACATATATTTAGTTACATGCAATTCAAGGGGGGGGGGGGGGAAATTAAAGATGCATAAATTTTAGTTAAGTTGCATTAACTTGATTGATGGCAAGTTACCGTTTATTTCTTATGATCTAAAATATATTTTGAAAAATGAATATTGTTTAAAGATTTTATTGAAACATTATCCATTAAAAAAATATCCGAGATCTAGCATTGTTTTTAAAATGTAAATGGGGGTGGGGGTTGGGGGGTAAGTTATTGAGTTACCTATGTAGAATTACTGAAAGTTATCAGCCCATAAACAATACAGCTTTTTTAAAAAAGAAAACATATTACTGCATTAAATAATGGAAGGGTTGCAGCCCCCACCCCACTAATGGCCACTTCGCGTGCCTGCAATTTTTTTTTTATTTTGACACTTCTTAACCAACTTGAATTCCAAATTCTTGAATACATATTTCTTGTTTATCTCACAGTTTGCGGAAAAAGTCTGCATTCTCGATAGATTTAACTACCTTTCTATTCTCCTACATAATACACTATATAGTATATTTCACGATTTTTTTTTGCATTATCATATAATTATGTACATGTATATGAATAGGTATTATATCGTATACGTATAAAATAGTTATTCTTTTAACTCTTTATGATTAAAACACTTGCTTTTTTTCAATGTGTTTATAGACTTAGAAGTTACGCCTACTCATGAGCAGGTCTAGATTTAAACGCAAATTTAGTCTCGACTAAGTCTCCGCCTTTTTGTGAAACGCAACTTAGTCTAGTCCGATTTTCGGGTTTAGTCACAGATTTAGTCCGGACTAAGCTTACGACTGGTCGTAGGCCTTTTTGAGAA
This sequence comes from Saccostrea cuccullata, assembly GCF_032062105.1. Taxonomy (NCBI): domain Eukaryota; kingdom Metazoa; phylum Mollusca; class Bivalvia; order Ostreida; family Ostreidae; genus Saccostrea; species Saccostrea cuccullata. The sequence continues at coordinate 40,334 of NW_026922867.1, read as the reverse complement.
ACTAGCCCCAGAGGTCACTTTATATTATAAAATCAATATAGAGACCAGAAGTCTCCTTATCTTGTAAATTAATATGGTGACCAAATGTATCTTCATATTGTAAATCAATAGACACACCAGGGGCTCGTTTCTCAAAAAGTCGTAGATTTGGGCCTAAGTTAGTCCGACTAAAAAAGTTAAGTCAAAATTTAGACGGGCCTAAATCGATTTTCAGAAAGCGGCGTAACACTGGGTCTAAGACTAAGACCTTTCCTCTAGGTACTAAGCATGCGCAGATCGTATTTTATTTGGTTTAGAGACTACAATGACATGTGGCGGATCAAAATAATATCACACTTCAACCTAAATAAAGGATGTAAAGCACAGGAAGCACGAGCACGCTTGTATGTTTTCCATTTTCACCGTCTTTCAAAGAGATCTATTACGCAAACCCCTCTGTATTTTCAAGTTCTAAGCATTAACATAGTAGCGGATTCAGAAATTTTGAAAAGGGGCATACTAGGGTCGGTTTAGGCACCCACAACAACACATTAAAAAAACTGATTAAGTAAATCTTTTATTATAATTTTGGACACAGCCTCCTCCCCCTCTACATCCACAAGTGTTATAATAGATATCTACCTTAAAACCAAATGATGTACATACATGATTATACATACATGTACTTGCTAAATTTTTAGATAAAAAGTAATTTTCCTATATATGAGTAAAAGACATATATGGCTAGACTGGAATAGGCTCGTAGCAAAAGTTTTGAAAGTCGGGGGAAGGGGTGAAACCAGGATCTGAACAAGTAACAGAGCCCCCGACCAACAGACGTACAGTTAAAAATTTATCAGTTATGAAATCATAATTATCATAAAAAGAAGTATTAAAACAAGGATAAGAGAATGATTTGAAAAAATGATCAGACCTATTTATGGTTTTCCTTGACTCCCATTTTTGTTAAAATATAGACGTAAATACATCGCAATCAAATCACAGGAGTTCGCGTACCTATCAATTTTGCCGAAATTTTCGGTAAGTAAAAAAGATACGTAATACCTATAATAATAACGCGTATTACTTTTTTTTTTAATTTGATGAAAATTTCGTATAATTGATAGGTAAGCGAACTCCTGTGATGAAATATATATATATATATATATATATATATATATATATATATATATATATATATATATATATATATATATATATATATATATATATATATGTCAGCGACGATTTTATATACATGTACGCGCGAGCCTTGAACAAGAAAGAAATTTACACATGTTAAACATTTTCTGAATATGTGCCTAAAATGGCCCAAATCATATACCGGTATAATTCTTTATAAAATTTCAATCAATTTATTTAATATGAATTAGACATATATTGGCAATCTAGGTGATACATGTACCTGCATTTATTATACATGTATTACATTTTTGACATACAGTTTTACATTGATATCGTTATAAGTTACATAGGCCATGTAGAAATTGAACATAATTATGTATATACACCGTTTGCATTATAACACACGCATTCTCAATTTTAATGGAAATATTTTAGAAAGAGCTAAATCCACGAATGTGCTAAATCGGCCTAATGATTTTAGGAAAAATAAAATGAGGGAAAGAAGAAAATTATTTACGGAAATATTATCCTTATGTATTAGCTGCAGATCTGTAGCTATCCGGAAAAATATATATTGATAGACCGGATATCCGCTCTATCAATATATATTTTTCCGGATAGCTACAGATCTGCAGCTACCTTATGTATCAAACTTGAATAGTTCACGCCAAAATTTTCATTTGATGACGTCATATTTGTGCAGAAAACGTCTAAACACGTGAACTTTGCCACTTTTTATTAAAATTTCGCATTTTTTCGTCTTTGATTCAAATTTTTGCTGTGGCCACACCCTTTGAACAAAATAAAATTCACATCATTAAAAAGAAAATTAAAAAATGAACAAATAGAGTGTTATTTTATTTTGTTCGAGGGATGTGGCCACATCGAAATATTTAATTTTCGTTTGATTCAAATCTCTTCGCACCGACCACCAAAGTGGAATAATGGGGGTTTACCCATATTAATTAAAAAGAAACAAGATTCTATGTTGCTTTTGTAAATTTTAATTAGTTTTTAAATGCAAATAAACCATTTATTACACGTTATTTTGTGTTGTGGTGCAAAAAAAGTATGAAAGTCTGTCGGAGTCTCTATAGCCTAAGCATGACTGCATGAAGATGCAATACTGGTGACTCATTTTTTTTAGTCAAGCGCAGCTGATCTAGGTTTAAATTATCATTGATTATGCTAAAATATTTTTAAAAAATGGATACTTTTCCCCCCAAATCTTATTTATTTTACAAACATGTTTTATCTCCCGATCCCGTCTCCTCGTCTCCATGGTCACTATGTAATCAAAGGGAGATCACCCGAGAAACTTTATTGTCACCAAGTCGGAATTAATCCTAGAATATATTTTTAACATAAACAATTACATCGGTAGCAACTACCAGGATGTATATATATAAACTGGAAATAATTGTTTTACCCCTTTACAAAACACAAATTGTGTATGTCGTGAAGTCTGCATCGATTGGCGTCATAAATGATAAAAATTATTTAGGGCCTACGTTTGGCTGAGTCAAGATACTTGTAAGAGCACAAAGCCGCAAGCCCTATCCAAAACGAACATGCATTTCAGAAACTGCTGTTGGCATTTCAAGAAGACCGCTTAATTTCAAAAAGATTATTATTAAAAATATTTTCCGATCCGAGAGTTTATAACATATAATGTAGGCCTAACGAAGTATCAATTGAACCTAGAAAATTCGAGTTGAAAATTCTAATAGATCTATTGAAATAAACAATTTGCGAAAATATACTGATTTTTGATCGCGTGTAATTTTTGTGATGGGCCTTTATTAGACTAATATAATGTACATTGTAAAAACGAATAACTTACTACATGTACCGAGATAGTGACAGCTCTTCATGGTTGCCTTCATGCCAGATGAATAAAAAGTCAAAGGGAGGCTACTTGTTTAATATCTCTTTTTATATTGAGAACTTACTCCTCTCAAATGTAACCTGTTCAACTTCAGGTCTAAGGGAAAGAGGGCAGCCAAGATTAGCAAGTCAGGTTATAGTAGAGTACATTCTAATGGGAGATAGAGCCTGGACATAAAATGAGAAGCTAAGAGAGAGCAAGGTCTTCTAACGAAAAAAAAAATTAGCCTGAGGGTAATGGGTAGGGGGGGGGGTCCCCACAATATCACTCATATTAAATGACGTATGACAAATCATCACTGATGTGTGACAAATAACAATGCAGATAACTTTAGTACTTGTTTATAAGACAATATGCAATGAACATGCCAATAAAGATTTACAGGGATACAGTGATATTTAAAAAGAAATTAATAATTGAATTGCACTTTCATTTATTTTCAAAACATCAGATATTCATTAATTTAGGATTTCATCAAAGTTGTTGCATGAACTGCTCCCCAAGAACAAAACTTATTAAGTGTCAGGATATGAATTACAGTGCCGAAACGTCTCATATATAGTAATAGGTTTTCTGAAAAGAAGTCCTAGATAAATTAGTTTCAAATGACACAACGATTTTCTTTTTCACCCCGCATATATTTTGAAAGAACATCGGCGTCAGATGACAGATATTAGCACGTGAAGTTAGTTTCGTTTAATATATCTCTACTGAATTTTCCCTATATAAAATTAAATGATTAGATCTGAACAATTAAATAGAAATCGCTGTGAATCAGCTAATCCTCGTGCGTTAGTTTTTGAGCTAATCTCTTCGTCGAAAGCTAGTCATGCTAATCCTTCGTGCGCGTTATTATTTTTTTAGCGAATCCCTCCGTCGAAAGCAAGTCATGCTAATTCGCGGTTATCCGTAATCCTTTAGTTTTTCAATAAATATAAATATTGATTTTATTCAGTTATTAGAAAATTGATCAGTTATATAATCTGTAAATAAATATTCTTTTTTTTTAAAGGTGACCCCCACCCCCCCTATTTCAACACGCACATGTTGCAGTGTATTTAAAGAAGGGGAAGTGTATATTTTTAAAATAAAAAGTGGTACTGAGTGAGAGAAGTTTGATAAAATTTTTCACTTTGATTATATAATGTTTTTATCATTCATTGGTGGATTTATTTCAATTAAGTAAATTACATTAAATAATTGGTTTACGTGCCATTTCCGGTTTATTCATCTTCTCAAGCCCTTAGCTAGCAAAGATGGTGGTTATCTTGTTTTTAAACTTTTATAATTTTAATACTTTGGAAATCTTGTGTTTTCGTTTTGTTCTTCTTCTTTTTTTTAACGAAAAGGCTAGTTTTTGCGGCCGATTTGATGCTTTGCAGGCACGTAGGAACAAAGGGGGGGGGCACTTTTTTCCCAACATTACCTATACTATTGAAAATGTTTATTGAAAGGTTGGCAGCCCCCCTTACTTCTAACCATAGTGAAATGATATCAGGGAAATGTAGTATTGTTTGCAAAACAATTGGTAGTAAAAGAAAGTTGACATTGAAAAAAGTTGCCCCCCCTCCCTTCCCCACGAAATAGGATTTTCGAGTTTGAGAAAATTTCCTTTTTTTTTTGCTTGTCAACTTTTACAGGTAAGTGAAAAAAATGCTCTAGCCGCCCCATAAAAAAATGATGCTACCTGCTTGCTTTGCATCAATTTTGTTTAAAAGTCTACTAGTGTGGTTTCTTTCCTAAAAATATATGCTGCTTCTTGCATTACATGTAAAAACTGTGTACATATCAAATGTTCAGGAAATGCCATAAATTAAGGAAGTGTAGCGAAATCTTTAAATGACAATATAATAAATGATGATTTAACTACAAACATATTCATTTTTAATTAAGCATTTTTTTTTTGCTTCATGTATTCGTTATTAAAGAACACTTGTCTGATCTCTGTCAAAATCTTTATTTTTTAAGTCTGTATGCTGTAGGACCATATAATAACACATTTAAGGGTATATAAATCCGTTTCCTCCATGGCTACCATAGTATATATTTTACTACAAAAAATTCAGTTTTACTCAGATATGATAGATTTACACTTTGTGTGGGTGTTCAACTTAAGCTGTCCCTTATTTTCATTTAAAAGGTGTTAGGCCTACATGTATCCACGGTTTTTCCACTCAACCATTATTTACAAATATATAACCAATAGTTCTCATTTCTTTATATTACATTTTTTAAATTTACAAGTTACAATTTAATAAAAAATCCATTTTTCAGAACTTCTTAAAAAATTATAGAAACATCGTCCTGAAATTTTAAAATTTTAGGAACGTCCTATATTGTCCTATATTTTATTCCATAAACGTATAATTATGTGTTAATTTCGTACAGAACGTCAACGTCACGGTGTTGAAGCATATAACGTCAATGTAATGACGTGACAGCATTGATTAGGAAAACAATGCTAAATTGAAACAGCTGTAAAAAGAAAACCAGAAAAGATATTCTTAAAAACTAAAATGTTTTACAACACACAAATCTTCGGGTATAACGCCAGGAAGATTCACTTATTTTGATGACTAGGCGGATTTTTGCACTTCGTGAACTTAGCTCTTTATAAGAATAACTAGACTTTTTGCCGGTAATATGGTCCACAAGAATTCGATTTAAAATTACGCAAGCCATTAAGAAAAAACGATTAACTCATCTACACTTCTCACATCTCGACAATGAGTGAACAGTCTGATGAACAGAATAATAATACTCTAACATTTTACAAATTCAATTTTTTATGTTTTATTAATATCATATTTAAATACATACAATAAAAGGGGAAAATTAAAGAAGCATTGACTTGGTTTTTTAAAAAGTGAATGTGGATGGGGGAGGGGAGGAGGTTAAGTAATTGAGTGACCAAAATATTCACGGAGAAAAGAAATGCTGAAAGTGGGAGTCAGCCCAAAAATTATACACCTTTTTAAACAGAAAACGCATTATTACAATAAAAAAAACGGGAGGGTTGTAAACCCCTCTTCTCCCACAACGCGTGTCTACATTTTTAAAAAATAAAATCTCACACTTCATAAATTTCTACCCAACTGGAATTCAAAATTCTTAATTACAAATTTTTAGTTCATCCCACCTTTTACGGAGACTAGCACGAAGATTTGCATTTCATTAAAGAGCGTATCGTTACGCCTGACTAAATTTAGGCCAAAATTTTACGTCTACTCATGGGTAGGCGTAACTTAGGGCGTAAAGTTAAAATAAAGCCTTTTTATTAATTTTCAACAACTTACAGAGTTCTAAAGAATAAGTACGGTTCTAATAAGAATTTAAAATACAAACAATGCATTATTTAATTATACATATTATGAAGAGTGGGGTGGGGTGGGGGTGTTTTTACAACTACTTGGGGACGTAGTTGATTTGAGTAATAACGTACTTAATATTTTAATAAATTTCTGCTGAGAAGAAAAGCTTGTCTTATTAGAGATTTCTTCGATCACCATTTCTTACGATTTGACAATGCATTCATACACATTTGATTGTGGTATTGTATGTATAAGGTATTGTAAATCAATATACATATGTAACTATATTTCTACACCCCGCTTGAATAGCGGGAGGTTACATGTATATACTATATAGTAATCGGGATGTCCATCCATCCGTCTTTTACGCTTTGGGGGTATCCATCTCTATCCACAACTCCTCTTATACGACTGATTGAAATTTGATGAAACTTTCACAGAATTTTTACTATATTGCCATTGTGCCTTATTGTACTTTTTGATCCGACACATATTTTGGGTTTCCCACAGCAAAACATGGACACTGCCACTATATTCATATGGGAGGCGGGGGGGGGGGTATCTTTTATTGAACTCATTGCTTACGGTACCTTTAGTTGTATTTTCTGTTTCATTCACCAAAAAGAGACCCATTAAAATTGTCTATTCTGAAAAAAAAAATACTTTCCCAGAAACATATTTTCTGAAAAACAAAAATTAAAAAAAAAAAAAAAAAAAAAAAAAAAAAAAAAAAAAAATAGAATTCAAAAGCACACTAATCCTTTTTCTGGTAATTTTCTACATTTAAGAAAAAAATTCAAAAAAATTACCCATCTTCAAACCAAATAGTTTTTTGTCATGTTTGAAGTGTCCGTTTCTTATTTACTTCTCTTCCACATGCGTGGATCTAGAGGGGGTCGGAGAGAGAGGGTTCAGAACCTTCCGAATTTGCAGATTATAATTAACATTGAATTTACTGAGTACTGAGTTTAGGGCGAAAGTAATTATTTTTCTAGGTATCTGGGACAAGTGAAGTTCCCGGCGAATCTAAGACGGAACCCAGGGTGGGGTGGGGTCTCATAAACAATAAATTTTCATGATTTTGTCTAAAAGAGTAAATCTTACATAGTACAAGATAATCTGAGCGCATATAAAGCACATATAAGATGAAAATATACATGTTTTTGATTCCTTTATAACTTAACATTTTTAATGAAAACAAAATAAAGAGTAGCTGTGACTTAATTTTAAAGACAGAGACCACACAAGCAGAATTTTTGTAAGATTATCTTTGTAGTCATTTTTCCGAATCTCTCTCTCTCTCTCTCCGCACTTTTAGAACGGTACATTACATTTAATCAGCAGATAGTAAAGAATTTTTTCTATAACTGCACGACCTAGAGTCTAGTATTTTGTAATTATATTATGAACCTTTGTGTCATTTTGATAAACAATAACAATATCATAATGAATCATTTGAATTGACAAAAATTTAATAAATTTAGAGAGGATTATCTCATATGTACCTTAGTAGTAAATGTGTAAATTTATTTTTTGACTAAAAATGTATACATATGTAAATCGTTTGCATTTTGTATTCATTATTTTTGCTTGCATATACATTTCTTATGAAAATTTTTAAATCTTATTCTGTCTCAAACTTAATTATTAGTATTTATCAGTAGAATCAATATTATCGAATCATGAAATTTATTATCAAAGGCGAAGTCATTAACCTGTTTTAATTTCAGGAAGAAGGGGGTGGGGGTGGCTGTAATTAAAATTCCAAAATAAATAGTTTTGCTTGATTCCGAAATACATGTACACATGTACATGCACGGTCCTTTTCTTCCTTTCAATTTATATGACTTTTATTATTGAAATGTAAAAAACTAAAATTGATTTCTTATAAGAAACATGTCTCCTACATGACACTGTAAACCCATGCATGTTTCAGTCAGTGCAAGCATTCATTAATTTATAATTTGTGTTATTCTGTACTTCGACGTGCTACAAATTACAGTTTATACATTTTTGTACGCATTGGGCAATATTTATGTTTTTGCGCCTGCGCAATGCAACGTTGTCAAGGACTTAGTCCTGTGACTAAGCGTATCTTTTATGACTAGACTTACGCCACTAGGTGAAACGCAAATTACGCCCGACTAAATTTTGGCGTAAGCCCCGGAAGTACGCCTAAGTTAAGGCTTAAATTTACGACTTTTGATGAAACGGGCCCCAGGCCCAGATTTAAACCAAAATTTTGTCTTGACTAAGTCTCCGCCTTTTTGTGAAAATAATATGCATAGAATTAAGGGTTTTAAATACCGTAGTTTTAAACAAAACTTCAAAAATGAGATTTTTGACGCAGTTTATATATATGCGATGATTTTATATACGTGCGAGCCTTGAACAAGAAAGAAATTTACACATGTAAAACATTTTCTGAATATGTGCCTAAAATGGCCCATACCACATACCGGTATAATTCTTTATAAAATTTCAATTTATTTGATATGAATTAGACATATATTGGCAAACTAGGTGATGTAGGTACCTGCATTTATGATACATGTAAGTTACATTTTGTACACATGTATACAGTTTTACATTGATATCGTTATGATAATTTACATAGGCCATGTAGAAATAGTACATAATTATGTATATACACCATTTGCATTATAACACACGCATTCTCAATTTTAATGGTAATATTTTAGAAAGTTTTAAAAATTACTAGATTTTTTGCCTGCAATATGGTTCACAAGAATTCGATTTAAAACTATTAAGCTTTTGCAAGCCATTAAGCCATTAAGAAAAAACGATTAACCCATCTACACTTCTCACCTCTCGACAATGAGTGAACATTCTTATGAACAGAATACTTTAAGTATAATACTCGAACATTTTAAAAATTCATTTTTTTTTGTTTTATTAATATCATATTTAAATACATAAAATAAAAGGGGATAATTAAAGAAGCACTGACTAGGTTGATGGCATAGTTACCGAATATTTCTCATTATCTAAAATATATTTTTAAAAATATTGTTTGAGGATTTATTGAAACATTATTCATTAAAAAAAAAATCAGGGACCTGGCATCGTTTTGAAAAAGTGAATGGGGATGGGGGAGGGGGGTTAAGTAATTGAGTGACCAAAATATTCAGCAGAGAATAGAAATGCTGAAAGTCGGCGTCAGCCCATAAATTATACATTTTTTTAAACAGAAAACGCATTATTGCAATAAAAAAACCGGAAGGGTTGCAGCCCCCCCTCCATCCAACAAAGCGTGCCTACATTTTTGAAAAATAAAATCTGACACTTCTTAAATTTCTACCCAGCTAGAATTCAAATTCTTAATTACAAATTTTTAGTGCCTTTTGCGGAAAAAAGTTTGCATCTGTACTTGCTTACATAATATTACATGTATATGTTGTTTATTAATTTTCATGATTTTTCGCATATCACTGATATAATTATGTGCATGTATATGAATAGGTATTATATCGCATAAGTATAAAATAATTATCTTTTAACTCTTTTTGATTAAAATACTTGCCCTTTTCCCAAGTTGTGTACAGACTAAGAACTTACGCCTACTCATGAGCAGGCCTAGATTTAAACCAATATTTAGTCTCGACTAAGTCTCCGCCTTTTTGTGAAACGCAACTCAGTCCGACTTCCGGGTTTAGTCACTGATTTAGTCCGGACTAAGCTTACGCCTGGTCGTAGGCCTTTTTGAGAAACGAGCCCCAGAGGTCACCTTATATTATAAAATCAATATAGAGAACTCGTAGAAGTCTCCTTATCTTGTATATCAATATGGTGACCAAATGTATCTTCATATTGTAAATCAATAGACACATCAGAGGTCACCTTATAATGTACATCAATAGCAGACCTGCAGGGGCTCGTTTCTCAAAAAGGCCTACGACCAGGCGTAAGCTTAGTCCGGACTAAATCAGGGACTAAACCCGGAGGTCGGTCTAAGATGCATTTCACAAAAAGGCGTAGACTTAGTCGAGACTAAATTTTGGTTTAAATCTAGGCCTGCTCATGAGTAAGCGTAAGTTCTTAGTCTGTACACAACTTGGGAAAAGGGCAAGTGTTTTAATCATGAAGAGTAAAAAAAAAATTATTATTTTATACATATTCGATACAATACCTATTCATATTCATGCACATAATTATATGATATGCGAAAAATCATGAAAATTAATAAACAACATATAATATTATGAAGAAAGGTAGTAAAATCCATCGAGGATGCAGGTGGGAAGGACTAAAATTTGTAATTAAGATTATTGAATTTTAGTTGGGTTGGAATTTAAGAAGTGACAGATTTTATTCTTTTAAAATGTAGGCACGCATTGTGTGGGGGGAGGGTGTGTGTGCAATCCTCCCGTTTTTTTATTGCAATATTGCTTTTTCTGTTTTAAAAAGGTGTATAATTTAGGGGCTGATGCCCACTTTCAGCATTTCTCTCCTCGGCTGAATATTTTGGTCACTCAATTACTTACCCCCCCCCCCCCCCATCCCCATTCGCTTTTTAAAACGATGCCAGGTCCCGGATATTTTTTTTGTTTTGAAATGGATAATTTTTCAATAAATCCCCAAACAATATTCATTTTTAGGTCACCTGAGTAAACTCAGGTGACCTATTGCTATCACTTTTCGTCCGTCGTCGTTCGTCGTTCGTCGTTCGTCGTGCGTCGTGCGTCGTGCGTTAACATTTGAACATTTTCAGCTTCTTCTCTGAAACCACTGAACCAATTTCAACCAAATTTGGCATATAGCATCTATGGGTGAAGGGGAACAAAAATTGTGAATTTCATGGGCCCTGCCCCCCTGGGGCCTGAGGCAAAAACCACTAAAATTAGTGCAATCTTTAAAAATCTTCTTCTTTACTCCTGTAATCAAGCAGTCAAACTGTTTGCATGATTGTAATCAGCATTGAGTCCTCTACCAAAATTGTGAAATTCATGGCCCCGGGGTCAGGGGTTCGGGGCCACAATGGGAAATAAAGTATTTACATAGAAATATATAGAAAAATCTTTGAAATCTTCTTCTCAAGAACCACTGGGCCAAAAAACTAAACTATATGTAGCACATGAGAAATCAAGATGCCTAGGGTAAGCTGTAGATTTTAAAATGTCTTAATTATGATGTTGGGTAGGGTGGGGATGCATTATGTATTACAAGGAGGAAATCTGGTAAAGAACATTGGTAAATTTCTCAGGTGAGCAATTTAATAACAAGGGACTTTTAAACGGCCCATTTTAGCATAGTGCCTCTTCAATTTTGGGTGGTCATATTAAATTCAACAGTAAAATTGGGTGATAAGGTACTAATTTAACATCACCATCTTTTCCTTAATTTTATTCATTCCTTTTCAATTTTTATTGATGTTCATACATTATTATTTTTTTTTTTTATAGATGAAGAATGTTTATTGAAGATGTAATCTTGACTTAAAGATATTAAAAAGTCGCGATTTACATTCACAATAAAACATTTTACAACACTTTTTTATCACCATTATTATATGAGTAGTTTTATTTCAAATATAATATAAATTATTTTTCTGCTCAAAAATTTATATAAAAAAAAAACCTTTTTAGGCAAACTTCGTCCGAGATACGTGATAGATTGACAATATTGTTTGAGGATTTTATTGAAACATTATCCATTTCAAACAACAAAAAATTACAGGACCTACAGCATGTAGCATCGTTTTTAAAAAGTTAATGGGGAAGGGGATGAGGGTGGTGGTGAGTACAGTGAATTTGGTGATCCAAATATTCAGCCGAAAAGAGAAATGCTGAAAGTTGAAGTCAGGCCATAAATTGCACAGCTTTATTTTTGCAGAAAACACATAACTGCAATAAAAACGGTTGGGTTGACCCCCCCCCCCCCCCCCTTAACCCTCTACGAAGAAATTCTGGCACTTTCAAAAAAAATCTTACCCAACTTGTATTCAAAATTCTTACTTAAAAATTTCTAGTTCATACCACCTTTTGCGGAAAAAGTCTGCATCTTCGATGGATTTAACTACCTTTGTATTTTCCTTCATAATACAGTATGCTATAAGAATTTCCACGAATTTTAGCATAATATATATTTATGTACATGTATATGAATAGGTTTTATATTGTATACGTATAAAATAATCATTCTTTTAACTCTTTATGATTAAAACGCATGCCTTTTTTTCCCAATGTGTGTACAGACTAAGCACTTGCGCCTACTCACGAGCAGGCCTAGATTTAAACGCAAATTTAGTCTCGACTAAGTCTCCGCCTTTTTGTGAAACGCTACTTAGTCCGATTCTCGGGTTAAGGCACTGATTTAGTCCGGACTAAGCTTATGACTGGACGTATATATACATGTACATAATTATGTACTATTTCTACATGGCCTATGTAAATTATCATAACGATATCCATGTAAAACTGTATGTCCAAAATGTAATACATGTATCACCTAGATTGCCAATATATGTCTAGTTCATATTGAATAAATTGATTGAAATTTTAAAAAGAATTATACCGGTATATGGTATGGGCCATTTTAGGCACATATTCAGAAAATGTTTTACATTTGTAAATTTCTTTCTTGTTCAAGGCTCGCACGTATATAAAATCCTCGCTTATATATATAAATACTGCGTCAAAATTGTCGTTTTTTGAAGTTTTCTTTAAAACTAAAAAAAAACCTTAATTCTCTGCATATTACTTAAATCAATATAAAGATAAAATAAATATATAAATTTTATTCTTTCACAAAACATAAATTTCATTGAGGTTTATTTACGTCTAAATTTTAACAAAAACGGGAGCCAAGGAAAACCATGTATAGGTCTGATCCTTTTTTTAAAATCATTCTCTTATCCATGTTTTAATAATTCCTTTTATGATAATTATGATTTCATAATTGATAATCTTAATTTCAAAACTTTTGCTACGAGCCTGTTCCAGACTAGCCATATATGACTTTTACTCGTATATAGGAAAATAACTTTGGCAATAATGCTTTAAACTTGAAAATACAGATGGGTTTGCGTAATAGATATGTTTGAAAGACGGTGAAAAGGGAAAACATTCAAGCGTGCTCGTGCTTCCCGTGCTTAACATCCTTTATTTAGGTTCAAGTGTGATATTAATTTGATCCGCCACATGTCATTGTAGTCTCTAAACCAAATAAAATACGATCTGCGCATGCTTAGTACCTAGCGGAGAGGTCTTAGTCCTGGACCCAGTCTTACGCCGCTTTCTGAAACGTGATTTAGGCCCGTCTAAATTTTGGCGTAACTTTTTTAGTCGGACTAACTGAGGCCCAAATCTACGACTTTTTGAGAACGAGCCCCAGAAGTCACCTTATATTGTACATCAATAGGGGAACAAGAGGTCACCTTATATTGAACATCTACAGGGAGATAGCTATTTTAGGGGTCAAAGTTCATTTACACATTGTCAACTACAAAAAGCCTTTACGGAGTACACTGACAAAAATCTCTTCGATAAATCTTAAAAATCAAAATCACACGGCAGAAAAATAATAATGAAAAAGAAACAAAACCATTAGGTCTTTCCACAGAAAGGTGAAAGGACCTTACCTAATAATAAACATAGCAATTTTGATAGATCTTTCCAAAGAATGGTAAAATAGGCCTAATAACAATGGTGAAGTAAGAACTACATGTATCTCCACACAAATAAGATCTGTGCAGTAAAATGTAAAAGATCAGAGCTTTATAAGACAACCATAAGGAGAACCTATCAAAAAGAAATATGACAGACATAGTCAAGAAAAACCTTGTTCTTTTACGAGTTATCCTCAGCATTGACATGTTCATTGGTCTAAAGTTGTTGTCGATTGACTCATTTTCATGAAAGTATTTTCTTGTAAAATGTTCACTAATTTACAGACATTTCTTTGCTATGCTTGTTGATAATAAACTGCTTGATTTCAAGCATGTTTCTTTACATAGTTAAAAGCTATTCAACGTCATGACTATTATACAGGAGCTGTGGCATGCATAGTCTCAGAATTTCTCCAAACTCTTTAGTATAAAAGCCTTAGATATCCATAACTTAATGTAAGACAAATGTTGGTTGCAATGTGTTAAATTTACTAAGGCAACATGTTCTTTATTTTGAAAGAACGGCAATTTAAACATGTTTAGGACACAATAGTTAAAATTTTCGACAAAGCAAACACTTGGAAATGACTGCTTTCAAAAGTTGAAGGATCTTAAATGCATGATAAACATGGTTGGTAAGTTGACTATTACATACGTTACTATGTCAACATTTAAAAGTTATCATTTACAAAAAAAGAAATAGATGCTGTCATGAGACAGTAATACCCGCACTAAGGTGTTTGCCTCTAAATGCACACTTCTTCATATTGGGCTTTACCAAGGGAAAAGTCAATATAATTCAATAATTTACATAATACATGTATTCATCAAATTGAGCATAATATGCTCAGGTGACCATGTAGCTGCAGATCTGCAGCGTCATGGTTTTATATATTTGACTTTGGCCATAACGCTATAGATCCCCATATGCAAAAAAGGTGCAATGTACGGCGCAATATTTTTTGCGCACTCTTGGGCAGTTTTTCTCCACTTTCTAGCATTGGTCAATCAACTACCTTTCACTCCCTAATTTTAGACACATTCTGTAGCCAATATGTATATTTTGTCCACCTCCCAGCCATTTAATGATTTATAGTTATCTCTACAGGCAAAAAACTCGCTTGATGTGAATTTTCATCAATCTAACAAATAATTTTAATCAAGCGAGTTTATCACGTGTAGAGACGACTATAAAAGGATTGGAGATGGATAAAATATACAGATTAGTTAAACAATGTGGCTAGAATTAGGGAGTGAAAGGTAGTAAATTAACCGATGCTGGAAAGTGGAGAAATTCTCCCCAGAAGTGCGCAAAACATATTGCGCCGTAAATTGCACCTTTTTTGCATTAAAGGGATCTGTAGCTTTATGGTCAAAGACTAATACATGTATGTAAAACCATAACGCTACAGATCTGCAGCTAGTGACCATGTGACCCATGGGACTCCATCTTATTGGTATTTCATATTCATAATTGATTACCAGTCGGAAATTAAACAACAGAATTAAATTAATGATGTAAATTAGGTTTGATAAAGGGGGGGGGTGTATAAATTTTTGGCACATACGGTATAAGTTGAAATTTTAGCGAAACGCAAATTTAGCGATTTCTACCTAACATCTGGTATTTTATTTTTAGCGAGAAGTAATTTTAGCGATTTTAAAATGCTAATTCAAGAAGCTTTTACAAATGATAAGCAATTAATTTTCAGTGGTATTCAATTTTAGCGATGTCAGCACCCTCGCTAATAATGCCAAAATTAAATCCTCGCTAAAAATTCTACTTGTACGGTAATTGGAACTTTTTAAATCTATTTTCTAATATAGATTAACAAAAAATAATATTATTCAAATTAGTGTAAAGCGTTTTTGATGAATTTTTCAAAATGTGCAAAGTTTATTTATATTTGATTAGGCAGAAACTTCTTGAAAGCTGCCATATACACAATCAATTTAGTCAACCCCCACCCCTCTCCCATCAACACACACACACACAAAAACACACCTTATTTGCCTGTTTTTGGAAATGGGCCTAGATGGCAAAGTTAAAATAAAACATCTATTGTAAGTGATAATTTTCAATTTGTTCTTGTACTATACATGTATCTGAACACCTGCATCACATTGGGCTTGCGTCACGTTCCCAACTTAAGTACTAGTTTTACCATTGGCATTATCATTTTAGATTTCACTGCACGTGCAGTAGGCTACTAGTGTGCATCATTGCATAGGCCTATATGTCAGTAGGAATTATTTCATTTTGTGTTTTAACTGGATTATATTTCATGAAGATGACAAGGCCCAATTAATGACAATCGGTAAGTACAAGTTTTGGTATAGATTTGGGTAAAATAGTCTGAAATGCAAACGGTTACGTTCAAGTTTAAAGGATCAAAGGTCATCCGATGCTACTGTAACGGGACTGTCTAGGGGTTAGTCCCGTACATATAGTCCGAGTTCAAAGGATAAAAGAATGACAAGAATTTCAGTGTTTAAAGAATTACTATATTCTGTTGCAATATTTACAATTTACAAACAAACGTAAAAGATATGAAACAATATCATATAAAATCCAAGAATGCAATAATTACCATTGTAGAAATTTAGCCCCAGTCCCCAAAAATACGTCTGATCAGTAATTAATGATAATGTAGACTGCCTTTAATTACACAATGTACATAACATATAATAATAGTAAATCCCGGCCGGGTACTATAGACCCGGGAGCGCCCAACCCGAACGGGTTATAAACAAAGGGGAATAACTCTAAATAAAAGGAATGACAAACAATGGAAATTATTAATAAAATATGGCACATATAGATAAATACATATAATTACATACACATATAATTAAATACAGGTAAAAACCACCACACTCCCCCTTCCTTAAGATCTAATGTGGATGAAAAAATACACATTAGTCTACATAAATACAATTACATGTATGTCTAATAAATCTGAGTTATAATTCAAAGCAACATACATTCAATGATCTTAAAATTAGAATGCACATGTATCAACATTCAGAAACTTTAAGATAGCAGACATTCAATCAATTACATGTACAGTAATAAACACACTTTTTAAACAATAAATAAATAATTCCACAACTTTCACATATTTACACAGTTAATCGCATTCACTCCTCAAACAGTTTGTCCATCACTCGCAGCTTCCTGATCTCGCCCTCTAATTCCCGGTTCTTTTTCTCCAGTTGACGCCTCATTTCCCTCTCTCGCTCCAATTCCGTTCGCTCACCATCCTCTATCCTCTTTTTCACCAGTGCTCTCGCTCTTCCTACTACGTCCATGCTGTTGCACAGCCACATGAGGCACGACTGCAGTTCCTCTGAATTACCTGCCTCTGGAAGGTTTGGTAGGTCGAGGCTGGGTAGGTTCACCCACGTTGTTTGGGTCCCTGTAGACCGGTGATCTGGGACCTCCCTGTCCCTGTACTCCTGAAGAGTAAGCCTTCTTTTCTTACTGCTGGTCTCCAGCTCTTCTTCCTTGAGATCGCTTGTTGGTGCAGTGGGCTCTGTCTGAGTAGAAAAACTACTCTCCACATCCACCGGCGTTATTCTATCATCTGAAGTGGACTCCTCCTATTCCTGGGTCACTACTGGGTCAGTAGTTTCTCTCAGGCATCCTCCTTTAAATATGTAAAGACCTGGGTCTAAATAACCCTTGTTCTCCCTCTGGATGACATCACACTTAGTGAGTATGAATTCCACTCTGTCCTGATTGCTCTCATGTGCTCGGCGAATGTGGGTCCTCATGTCTGATTTCCGCCTACACTCCGCGCTACACCCATTAACGGAACATATAAATTTGGTGACATACAGTTTGTGTCTCTCTTCCCAGTGTCGGGAGAATTTTGATTTGGGGGGAAACTTTGTCCCTTTACATCCAAGCACGGGGCAGACCATTCCTGAGGGATCCTACAGGATTTCAATAAAGTCGGTCTGGCACTGTCCAAGGACAGCATTGACTTCACTCATGTCAGCGAATAGTTCAAGAAAATCTGTAGCCTGAAATAGAATTTGTTTACCATTAAAGAACTGTATGAATATTTTCTTTTTACTAATAAACCTTGCATTATAACAGCAAAGAGTTGGAAAGGAAAATAAATAAACTGTATAACCTATCCCCACCCAACTATACAACAATGACAACTGTCATTTCTCCGACACCACAAGTACACATCCCATCACTCAGAGAATCACTATTCTCTCATGGGAAATAACACCTGGTAGATAAGACACCGAAAGCTAAACCCATGGTGTACACAAAACAAATCTACCCAATTCCAACCTCAGGAATTTATACCATGTACTACATGTCATCATGTCTTCAACAGACATAAAATTGGGACTTCCATAGGATTATACTTTGTTAAAACAAACAAATAACAAACAAGCCACCCCCAAGAAATATATTTATCTTATTTATTTTTCTAAGGAGAATATCGAGAAACGGGTTTTATGAGCCTTCCTTTCCGCGAGAAAGCTTTAGCTCGTCTCGATTGAACCGCATCCAGATCTGGCGATTTGCAAGCCAAAGGCTCAATTTCCTCCCGATCGCTCATAGTATCATATTCGGACTCTGAACTTTCATCATATATATATTCGTCTTGGTCGTTGTCAGAATCATATTGATTCTCTGAAATTCCGTCACCGTGCAATTGCTTTAGGTGGTCAACATGGACCACAACTGTTTTCCCTGTCGTTTCATGTTTTATCTCGTAGGTTATGTCAGAGAATTTTCGAACTACCCTGTAGGGTCCTGTCCAACCTGATCCTAATTTCTGATTTGCTTTTGGTGGGTACCATCTCCATACCAGATCGTCTATTGCAAACTCTCGTTGCTTGAGTCGAACGTCATGGTATCGTTTTTGTTTCTTGAAACTTGATTGTAAGTTTTCATGTACAATACCATACGTAATTTCCAAAGTATTACGAATCCATTCTACGTAAGAATGATAGCAGCCATTCTCTATTGTATTAGTAGGAGATGTACCAGCTATAACATCTATAGGCAAATTGATTTCTCTTCCTAACATGACCAGATTGGGAGTACATTTTGTACTTTCGTGAACCGTGGCACGATAGGCCATCATTAAATATGGCAAGTGGTCATCCCAATTAGACCTGTTCTCATTGACAAAGATGGACAACATTTGTTGGAGTGTGCGGTTGAATCTCTCTACCATACCGTCGGATTGAGGGTGATATGGTGTGGTACGGGATTTTATTATCTCCAAGAGAGAGCACAACTCAGCAAACAGAGCTGATTCGAATTCACGGCCTTGGTCGGTATGAATTCTAAATGGTATGCCTAAGCGGCATATTACTTCCGTTACAAGTTTATCTGCAACCGTCTGTGCTGTATGATCTTCTAATGCGAATGCCTCTTTCCATTTGGAAAAATAATCTCCAACAACCATAATGTATTGTTTTCCTTCTCTAGTTAAAGGCAAGGGACCTAAGATGTCGATGGCAAGACATTCCATAGGACCAAATACTTCATGGTGTTGCATTGGGGACTTCCCTTGTCCAGGACCTGGCTTTTTCTTTGAACAAGGTTGACAAGTTTGACACCAGCGTGCAACATCATCAGTCATTCCTGGCCAATAAAAACGATTTCTGATGGAATGTAGAGTTCTCTCGCGTCCAAGATGTCCCGACGTCTTAGCCTTATGCAAATGTTGCATAATTTCTCTCCTAATAGACTTTGGGGCAACTAACTGGAGACGACTTTCGTTTTCATTTTCTTCCCATACTCGGTAGAGTATATGGTTCTCCACTTTTAGTCGCTGCCACTGGCGAAGCAAGGTGTTAACTGTTGGCAGAGGATCATTTAGCTTTGGACGCTCTCTCTGGTGAATGATGAGTTGCTTAACCTTTGATATTGCCATGTCTTTGTCCTGTTGTTCTTGTAAGTACTGAAGACTCCATTGTTCTACCCAATTGGATTCGGGTCTACTAGTCTTGGTAATGTCTGAATCTTGAGTAGCTGCTGAGCTCAATGCATTGACTGAGCATTCTCCAGATGAACATTGGTTGCATCCTTCTCTTTTGCAACGTTTCCTTGGTTTCCTAGACAAGCCATCTGCATTGCCATGAAGACTTCCTTTTCTGTGTTCAATTTTGAAGTCGTAGGTTTCCAAGAGAGATATCCAGCGTGCAAGTAAACCTTCTGGCTCCTTAAAATTCTTCAACGAAGAATGGTCTGTTCTTAATAAAAAGGGTCTACCATATAGATAGTGTCGGAATTGTTTGACAAAGGTTACGACTGCTAGTAATTCTCGATACGTGGTGCAATATCCCATTTGGGATCTGGATAGTGTCTTGCTACCTGGTACCATAAGCAATTACTACTTCCTCGCCATTTTGCATCTGTGAGAGCACAGCTCCGACTCCATATGCGCTAGCATCAGTATCCAATATAAATTCGTCTGTTGGTGATGGGTACGATAATACTGGTGCAGTTGTAAGGAGATGCTTTAAAGTATTAAAAGCAATTTCACATTCCTCTGACCATTCAAACTTTCTGTTCTTCTGTGTCAAGCGGGTTAGCGGGTACGCGACATTCGAAAAATTGTTTATAAACCTGCGATAATAGGATGCGAGTCCAATAAAGCTGCGTACTTCTGAAACGGAAGTTGGTATTGGCCAATTCCTTATAGCTGATATCTTGTCGGGGTTACATCTAATACCTTCTTGGGATACAGTATGACCCAGAAATTCTACTTGCTCTTGAAACAAGGCGCATTTCTTCGGTTTTAGTTTAAGATTCGCTGTACGAAGTCTATCAAAGATGACAGTCAGGTTCTCCAGAGTTTCTTCGAACGTGGCACCAAATGTTATGATGTCGTCTAGATAAACTAAACATTTCTCCCATTGTAGGCCAGATAGAACGGCTTCCATTAAGCGTTCAAATGTCGCAGGGCTATTAGATAAACCAAACGGTAACACTTTAAACTGGAATAGACCCCTGTGGGTTGCGAACGCTGTTTTGGTTTTATCAGATTCGTCCATAGCAACTTGCCAATATCCGCTAGCAAGATCGAGGGTACAGAAGAATTTAGCGCCGGAGAGTGTGTCTAGTGATTCGTTGATTCGTGGCAGGGGATAGGCATCCTTAATCGTTACGTTATTTAGCTTTCGATAATCTACACAGAATCGTGTAGTTCCATCCCGTTTCTTCACTAGAACTATCGGCGCAGCCCAAGGTGAACTGCTTGGTTCTATGATATCAGCTTCAAGCATTTTGTGTATTTCTTGATCTGCTATAGCTTTTTGGTGCATAGGGAGACGCCTTGGTGGTAACTTGATTGGTTTAGCGCTGTCAGTATTGATCGTGTGTTTCACAAGGTCTGTACGCCCTAATGGGGTATTTGATCCCATAAAAACGTCAGCATAACGTGCTAATGTGTTGCTTAACAGCTGGCGTTGCTGTTCAGTTAAGTTACTTGAGCTGTTGTTGACCAGGGACTGCAAATAGTCTGGTAAGTTAGGCAAGTTTGTGTCCACTGGACGGCTCTCCGTGACTTTTCTGCTGTCGAATTCAGTAACAGAATCAATTTTTTGTACGGATGCCACTGTAGCGTTTCTTTTAAGTATCACTGTCTCTTTTGTAGGATTTAGGACTGAGAAGAGCACTTTGTTATCTTGTACTTTGACAACCGATTTTGGCAGTAAAATTCCTTTACTATCAGAGAGTGGTTCTATCAATCCGTCCACACCATGTGGAAATCCACAGTCCGTGCTTCCTTTCAAAAACATCTCGCTTTTCGCTGGTATGCTAATTGTCTCTGTAACATAAATGCGTGCGCATGTACTCTGTAATTTGTCCTCTTTTACTAGACCAATCTCACCAAAGAATGGTGAACGTAGACGTCCAGCATTCATGTCCATTATAGCTTCATATTTTGAAAGAAAATCAAGTCCGAGTATACCGGACAAATCTCCAAGTTGAGCAACAACAACAGTTGTCAAATATTCCTTCCCATTAATACATAGGTCAATATCTGTTTTACCCTTCACCGAGAGCAAATCTTTATCGGCAGTAGTTAATTTAGTCTGAAGATCATCTAGATCTTTGTTTCCAAGCAATGAATCAAAAATTTCATTTGATATTAGACTCCAACTGGACCCCGTATCAACAAGAAAATAAATTTCTTTATTACAAAGTTTTGCTTTGACAAACCAACAACTTCTGGAAATACTGGACAAACGAGCATTCATGTCTTGTTTTGGCCTATTTTCTTGACTGGGTTTTTCAGGGGCTGGGCTTACGGCCGTGGGCTCAGCCCATTTTCGTTTAAATGACTAGAGTCATTATGGGTTCCCTTTTTATTTTTCGGCTTTGAGTTTTTCTTTGGACATTTTGAACTTATATGGCCAGTTTCATTACAAGCGTAACAAACTATTTCTCGAGGCCCATTACGACCATTAAGTCTTTTCTCGTAAGGACCATTGTGTCCTTTAATTTCCAAAGACTTCAGTGTTTTCTGAATCATGTGTTGAATAGATTCTTCTAGTTTTTCAAGATTTACATGACTATTGTCATTTTTATCCGTGGGCGGAAGAACAGCGCGTGCATAACCAACATGTGGTTTCTCAATGTCCCGCGGTTTCCGTGGGGTGTCCTGAGACCCTTCAAATGACTCAAATTCGAGTGCCAGAGAAATAGCACGATCTAGCGTTTTAGGATGAGAAAACTGCACGTAGCGTTTTAGTTCTTGGCAACCTAAACCAGTGACAAACTGTTCAACAGTAAGACTTTCGCGCATATCAGAAGGAAATGTAGGGAAAGCGCGACTAGCTAGTCGCCTTAACGAGTATCCATATTCGGACACTGTTTCACCTGGTTTCTGTTTTCTAGTACGAAACTCGCACCTGTATGCCGTTTCACGCTCGGGTGGAGAAAATCGCTGAGTTAGCGCGCATTTTAACTCGACATAGTTGCCTAGTTCCCTATACGAGAGGTCACTAAGAACTCTTTGTGCTCGACCTCTCAAACTCATAGCTAACTGAGTAGCTTTCTCGGCATCTGTCCACTCGTTCCACATTGCAACTTGCTCGAAATGACATAAATAATCGGGCCATTCTGTATTCTCTGCGTTGTACACGTCCGGTTCTTTGTATTTTCTAAAACGATTGCTTTTAGATTCAGACCGGTTTCCATAATTATCATAAGACTTCTTTCTTTCTTAAAATTAACCTGAGGTGTTTTACAAACATTAAGTTTGTCTATGTCATATTTATTTGTGTAAGAATCACACGGTGTGCTGGCTTTCGATCGCAGAAAGTTAGCATCGGAATGGCTTTCCATACTCTTAGTGTACGACGTCACGTGATCTATGGATTCGTCTGTATTTTGTCTATACATCGGCGAAAAACATCTGTTCTCTGATTGATTAGGTGAGAAATACGATGAATTTCGGGGACACTCAGTATCAGTGTTTATTTTGGAATCAGAATTATCTGATTTATATCCACGTTCCAGCGACAATGACGGAGAAAAAGATGAAACAAGCGTGTCGTATGCAGAATCTTCGTCAAGTAAGTGCGTGGATCTAACATTTTTCACTTTCGCATTATCGGAAACTTTAGCAGTTTCATTACCTCCTATTTTAGAATTTCCTCCAGATTTAGAGGATTGTTCATCCGATTTACAAGTTACACGAAGAAAACTTGGAATGAAAAATCGCAAAATTGCGAGAAACCCTCCCCAAAAAGACATTGTATGTAAATAAATATACAGCGTCAATCGACGCGTAAAAATCCAAGATAAAACACCAAAATATTCTTTTATCCTCGGAACGAGCCCCCAAAAATATCTATGTAACGGGACTGTCTAGGGGTTAGTCCCGTACATATAGTCCGAGTTCAAAGGATAAAAGAATGACAAGAATTTCAGTGTTTAAAGAATTACTATATTCTGTTGCAATATTTACAATTTACAAACAAACGTAAAAGATATGAAACAATATCATATAAAATCCAAGAATGCAATAATTACCATTGTAGAAATTTAGCCCCAGTCCCCAAAAATACGTCTGATCAGTAATTAATGATAATGTAGACTGCCTTTAATTACACAATATACATAACATATAATAATAGTAAATCCCGGCCGGGTACTATAGACCCGGGAGCGCCCAACCCGAACGGGTTATAAACAAAGGGGAATAACTCTAAATAAAAGGAATGACAAACAATGGAAATTATTAATAAAATATGGCACATATAGATAAATACATATAATTACATACACATATAATTAAATACAGGTAAAAACCACCACACTACAATAGACGAATTTCACATTCTGAAGAGTTATCCCCCGTTATCAACGTTACATTCAGTTACAAGATCCAGAATTTTTTTTTCTGGGAGGGAGGGGGGGGGGGAGGGCCAGACCAGAATTTCCTGAGAAGCCAAAAAAAAAAAAAAAAGAAGTTATGGTTGGGTCTGTTTTCTAGGGTGGAGGGACACTTAGGGCATTCAAAGTTATTTTTATTTCCTCCAGTATATATTATAGTCCTGCAAATTCCAGGGGGGGGGGTTGAGGGGACGATCTCCCAATCCACTTCCCTGTCCCTGTAATGACAAATGATCATGTGACTCCTAAATAGTAGGAAACTTTTTCCATTTGACTATACATAATTTTGTTACTTGTGTTATTATGTTATGTAAATTTAATGGTATAAATGTTATGAACCCCTAGAGGTCATCCCCACTCTCCTAATGAGCTGGAAATGTTCACGATATGACTGCATTAAATTAAATAAAAGTGCATCAATGATAAGATTACTTGACATTTTATTCATGAATTTGTGTCAACCTATCTTCCTAGAATAAGGAATGAAAATCATTCAGAGATGGACCACATTAAACTATTTGTATAAACATTTTTTTTTAAATGTAAAAACAAGTAGTAGTTTGCATACATGAACAAACAGGGGTCTGGGAAGCGGTGAGGGGAAGGATCGAGTTAATATTTCTTTACGCCTTAATGGTTGAAAACTCCTAAAATGAATGTTGACCTCAAATCTAATTTGTCCTCATTATTTTTCAAGTGGTGGTGTCTCCATATGAGTGAAAAATTCCTGAGAGGGATGTTTAACAACAAACAAAATGACATAAAAACACAATATTGATTTGCGTTAAGAAATATGCAGGGGATTTTTTCCATCATAAATCTTCTTCTCAAGAACAGCAAGGGCATTATTGTCCCCCATTTTGGGGAAAGGGAGGGGACATTAAATCTCATTTGTCTGTCAGTCTGTCCATCTTATTGACAGCTAGTATGTGCATCTGTCACAATAAATTTAACCTTGGTCATAACTTTTGAATAATAAGAGATAGTGCTTTCATATTTCACATGTACATTACCACAAAACTTTCTAAATAAACTATGATTTTTTAACCCAAGTGAGACCTTGACCTTAAAGTTTTACCTACTTTCCAAAAAATAACATTTTTAATTGATCATTTTGAAAGAGAAAAGAAAGGGCATTCAAATTATACATGTTTATTACATGTGAAAAGACTTTTCTAAATATATCATGACTTTTGACTCTGTGACCTTGACCTAGAAGTTTAACCTACTTTTCAAAAATATTATATTTTATATATAACTTTTGATTCAAAAGAGATAGGACTTTCATATTTGACATGTACAACAAAATGTTTCAGAGCATGCTATGATTTTTCCCCTTTGACCCAATTTTCAAAAATTGATATATGATAGGGGTGCATATTTGACACACAATCTGCCATAAATTTTAGCATCCCATTCACTAAAACACAGAAAGCAGAGGACCACAATTCTTTGAATTTGCTTGTATAATCTTGATAGATGGAAACATCCTCATATAATGTAGATTCAATTTTTTTATGCCACACCATGATTTGGAATGCATGTATAGTTTTGTCATGTCCGTCCTCCACCCTTCCATCTGTCTTTCCATTGGGCTCAAAGAAACTTTCTAGATATTTTTATCAAAGTTCATATGTTGATGCATACTGATGTAAATATCCAACTGCAGCAATATTTTTTGACTTTGACCTTTCCTTTGACCTTCACTTAACTTTTCTTTAAATTAGTGTTTAGCTTTATTTTAAAGAAACCCTTCAAGTTGTGTAATGAAACTTCACATGATGATCCATACTGATGTAAGCTTTACAATGCTTCACTCTTTTTTACCTTGACCTTTCCTGTGACCTTGACCTCACTTTTCTAAAATTAATATATAGATCAGTTTTGAATAAACAATTCAAGATATATTTATCAAACTCCATATGCTGATACATACTGCTGAGAGCTATTAATACATCAACTTATTTTGACCGTGAATTTTCCTTTGACATTGACCTCACTTTTTAAAATATGTGTTTATCTAAGTTTTAAATAAACCATTAATTATAGTTTTTTCAAACTACATATGCTAATAGTAAATTCATACTAATGTAAGCTTTTCAACTGCAACAACATTTTGGCCCCAACCTTTCCTTTGACCTCTCTTTTTTTAGAAAAAGTGTTCAGCTCAGTTTCATTAAATCATTCAAGATATTTTTATCAAACATAATATGCTGATATGTATTAGTGAAGCTACTCAACTGCATCAAAAACTTCACCTTGCACATTCGTGTGACCTTGACCTCCATCCTTTTTAATTTGTATTTCGCTTAGTTTTAAAGAAATGATTTAAGACATTTTTAAAACATCATTTTTCGACCCCCATTAGTCCCCCCGGGGCAAAATCAAAATTCCTAAACCCTGCTGTACATCTACATGACACTACCAACCATCTCCCAAAAGATGATTAGGCTACTGTGTAAAATGTAAGAGGAGTTCAGGGAAGACGGGGCTTTTTGCATAAAAAACATCATTTTTCGACCCCCATTTGACCCTCCGGGACAAAATCTAGATTCCGAAACCTTACTGCACATCTACATGACACCACCAACCATCTCCCAAAAGATGATTAGGCTACTGTGTAAAATGTAAGAGGAGTTCAGGGAAGAAAAGTGTGACAGACGGACGGACGGACGGACATGAGTAACAACAATATACCCGAACTTTCTTTAGAAAGTGCGGGTATAACAATTGCTGATTTGTCGACTGATGTCGATCGACTCCAATCATAATGAGAAAAAAAACCCCGATTTATTTTAACACTGTTTGCCACGTGTTGATGAGGAGTGTAGCGCATCAGAAACCCTCGACTAACGGAGATGGTGTTGCTATTGAAATAAATCTAAAAAAAAATTGAGTCCTTGGATACGTACCCTAACAGATTCCCAAAACTTTATGAACAACTGCCTGACCTTTAATTTTGACTATCAACCCATCAAAAGTTGTGGATCAAGTGTGATCATATGCCATCTACCATAAGTGAATACTGAGGTTTTCAACATATTTCAGCATTTTATTTTTATTCAGCACTGTATTCCAAATGTACCCTTAGTCACCACTTACTTACAGATACATTCTAAACACTCAGTGTCTTTATATTCAGCATACATGGCAAGAAGGTGTCTTGATTTTGTGAGAATATTTTTTTTTTGCTTTTTCTATTTTTTAATTAAGGCTTAATAAAGATTTAAAATTGAGATTGTCATTCTTTTTTTTCGGAAGCAAACATTTAAATATATTAAATGACACACTCACATACAGACATACACACACTTACATACAGAGTGAGACTCACACCTACAATATTACATGTGGAAGGGGGTGAAATAAATATCAGTCAATATAACAATAGTATAAAACTCCTATGCTTAGTCATTACTTTGAAAAAGACATTTCCAATTAGACCATCTTTTTTTCAAATTGTTCAACATCATATACTTTTTTTCTATAACAAAATAATTACTCAGGTACAATAATAAATCATTAAATAAAATGGGACACTTTTTTCTTGATGTTTGAGATTGTCATTCTTTTCATTTTTTACAGTTGTTTCTATGACAACCCTGAAACATAGCAACAAAGTTTTGTTTGACATAATTATGTTTGTGGTGTGAAGTTCTAAGAATAGGTTAAAGTATAATCAAAATCGGTGACACTACTTGCCAAAAAATGAAAGTTTAAGTGGTTAAAGAGAATGGCTATTAACTCATAAAACGAGTTTGAGTTTCAAAATTGTATAAAGTGCATACCGGTCCTTTTTTTAACGTGCTTGTAAATTATGACATATTTACAAATTATTCAAACGATCATAAGTAACAATATGATAGATATATCTGTTTCATTTTCCGCACACGCTTATAATTTTTAAGACATTCATATATTCTTAAACTTTTTGTCTGCTGTGTTATTATAAAACATAGAGTTTCTTATTTGTAGGTAATTGTGGCGCTGACGAATCTATGTAAGGGTACCAAAGAAAAATTTTGTAAGTAGAACTTCATTAATATACTGTAAAATCACATATTTTCGTGAGATCAAATTTCGAGGTTTGAGAAAAAATACCGGTATGTTATACCGGTATAACCAAAGCTGTATTTTTTAGTACGAAGAAAAACGTAGATTTACCATTGCTAAAATTTTAAGATTGTGATTTAGATTTTGTATCATCACATAATCACTTAGGTATTATATTTTCAAACGACCTCATTTGGTCAGCGTACATTGATTCTATCGTAGCTAATGCATATAAAAAATTAGGTCTACTTTAAAAATGGAAGTTTAAGGTCAGTGCTAAAACTTTATCTCTTTTATATACAACTTTTATAAGACCTCAGTTAGAATATGCAACCGAAGTTTGGTGTGGGTGCTCTAGTCAAGATTCTGAAAAACTAGAAAAATTGCAACTTGCAGTAGCAAGAATAGTCATTGTATTAACCTCATTGGCATCGCGAGATTCTCTCTATTTTGAAACTGGTTGGGAACCACTTGCTGTTGGACGAATGTCCAAAGCAAGAACAACTATGTATAAAATATTTCATAACACGGTACCCGGTTATTTGAAAGAAATATTTCCAAACATTCGATCACAAGAATCAAATTACGTAACAAGACAATCACAAAATTACTGCATCCCTAAGTGTAGATTAAATATTTATAAGTCATCGTTTGTTCCAATGGCAATAAGGGAATGGAATTCTTTATCTCTTGAAACAAGACAATCCACTATAATTGGTTCCTTCAAAAATTGTGTAAACTCTCAGAGAACACCCACCCCGTCCTTTTTTACTTTTGGTGATCGTTACTGGAGTGTAGCTCATACTAGATTAAGACACAATTGTGTTCTAAATAAAGACTTATTTAGGTGTAATATTATTGACAGTCCACTATGTACTTCCGGAAAATAGAAGATGCATATCATTTCTTTTTTTCTTGTGTGAACTACACTGCCCCAAGAAACGACTTGTACAATGCTATTTTTAGAATGATAAATTTACGTATTGTAGACACTCATGTTCTATTATGGGGAGATAATTCGATCAGTATTTCTGAAAATGAAAGTTTATTTTTAAATGTGCAATTGTTTATCAAGAGATCTGGTCGTTTTTGTACGGAAGCCCGTTGGTGCCACGTATGAAAAATATTTTATCTGGCAGCCGCCACTTATTAATTGGCGGCCGCCACATATATATCTGGCGGCCGCTACTTATTATTTGGCGGCCGCCACATATATATCTGGCGGCCGCCACTTATTATTTGGCGGCCGCCACTTATGTATCTGGCGGCCGCCACTAAATATCTGGCGGCCGCCATTTATTATTTGGCGGCTGCCACTTATATATCTGGCGGCCGCAACATAATTTATATGGCGGCCGCCACATAAATTATTTTGCAAAAGGTGAGTGTTATTGGGTTAAGAAGATGGATGTTGACACAACCGCTGCTTATTGATAAAAAAAGTAAATGATAAAAAAAAATTCTGAAATAATTATTGGAACACCATTCTTGGAAATCCAAAATGCAAAACTTCATTTAATTCTCAACCAATCATAGCTTACAGCAATTTATGTCCGTGACCCCTGATGAGGCTTATTAATAATCGAAACACTCTACAAATATTTGCATAATTCAAATCAAATATTAATCTGCTCTATGCAAAAACATATCTATTAGAAGTGTGGATTGGAGTATATTAATCTGCTCTATGCAAAAACATATCTATTAGAAGTGTGAATTGGAGTGTTGGTTCATAATAAATCTCTTACAAGTTTGGTTGATTGATGTTGCTATTATAATTTTTACACTGTATCCACCTCTTAAACCACACATTAAAACATGCGCGCGATTCAGGAAGCCAGGTGTTATCTGGCGGCCGCCATATAAATTATGTGGCGGCCGCCAAATATTATGAAGCGGCCGCCAGATATATAAGTGGCGGCCGCCAGATAAATATTTGGCGGCCGCCAGATAAATCATGTGGCGGCCGCCAAATAATTAGTGGCGGCCGCCAGATGTTATATAGCGGCCGCCAGAAAAACTATGTGGCGGCCGCCATATAAATTAAGTGGCAGCCGCCATATATTAAGTGGCGGCCGCCAGATATATAAGTGGCGGCCGCCAAATAATAAGTGCCGCCAGATAGAATATTTTTCGTACGTGGCACCAATGGGCTTCCGTATTGACACAACCGCTGCTTATTGATAAAAAAGTAAATGATAAAAACGAATTCTGAAATATTGGAACACCATTCTTGGAAATCCAAAATGCAAAACTTTATTTAATTCTCAACCAATCATAGCTTACAGAAATCACCATGATTTATGTCCGTTACCCCTGATGAGGCATCTTAATGATCGAAACATTCTACAAATACTTGCATAATTCAAATCAAAGATTAAACTGCTCTATGCAAAAAATATCTATTAGAAGTGTGGATTGCAGTGTTGGTTCATAATAAATCTCTTACAAGTTTGGTTGATTGATGTTGCTATTATAATTTTTACACTGTATCCACCTCTTAAACCACACATTAAAACATGTGCGCGCATCAGGAAGCCAAGTGTTATCTGGCGGCCGCGATATAAATTATGTGGCGGCCGCCAAATATTATGTAGCGTCCGCCAGATATATAAGTGGCGGCCGCCAAATAATAAGTGGCGACCGCCACATAATTATCTGGCGGCCGCCAAATAATGTGGCGGCCGCCAGATAAAATATTTTTCGTACGTGGCACCAATGGGCTTCCGTATTTTTGAGTAATGTATTTAGATTTGTTTGTACATACCACAGGTACTTGTGGAAAGGACACCCCCCACCCCCCGATATTCAACCCCGGGGTTATTTGAATATTTTTCACAATTTATATATAGTACACTTATTAAACATGTTTGCAATAGGAACAAATCGTAAAACCCCCAAAATAATCGATCCACAAAAAAAATACCCTACTATACAATGGCGGGGGGGGGGGGGGGGGGGGGGGGGGGGGGGGGGGGTCATGTCCACAAGTACCTGTGGTCCATACTACATTAATTCAATTCTGTACATGCATTACCTATGTTAGATAATCTTCTTGACCTTTGGTTCCTGTGTAAATTAATTTTGAACATTACTTTGTGTTATTAATTGATATAAAGAAGAGGACGTTCTAAGTTTTTAAGAACTTGTGTCCAATCCTTTTGTTGTAACATCAAAACAATAAAATATGTTCAAACCAAAACCGGTATGTGGGGATTTAATTTCGTGGTTGGTGAAGTGTTCGAGTAGTAATGCTTATTAAATTTAACATTTCGTGGTGGTCACGAATTCGTGGGTCTGTTCATATCGTAAAAACAACGAAAATGAACCCCCAGGAAAATAAGTGATTCACAGTACATGTAGAACTCGGATATTATTGGATCATCAGTAAAAAAATACATGTACTAAAAGAAACATTCTTTGTTTATGCAATTGTTCCGAAGGCACAAAGTATCGATCTTGATGAATGGGGTGGGTGGGCTTGGGGAAGAGAACTGAAAATATTTAAAAAATGGCAAACAAAAAATATTGTCCAAACTCCAAAATTCTTTTTCTTGGGCTGTGTGTTACCATTTACCCGGTATGTGCATTTCCCGCTTTTTATCATGCTGAAGGTCTTCTTAGTTTTTACATGCTCAAATTGTGCAAACATAATCATGTTTAGGATAGACACAGGCTGCTTTAGGCCATTATTAAAACTATTTTTGTTTCCCCTAACCCGACTCTTAAATCTAAAGTTGGGTAGGTAGGTATGTAAATATACAGCAGATTTAAAAATACATTTTCAAATAATCGAATAATACATTTATAAATAAAAGAACAAAAGAAGCAATTTGTGTAGAGAATGATAAAACGTTGTTTTTAAAGCTGACATGAATTCTTAAAAACCCAACATTTTCATCTATGTACGACTTGTTACATACCAACTATAGCCGTATTCCGCCAATTTCTTTCAGATACATTGTCTTTAATCGCAACTTATCGGGCCTTTCCGACTAGCGGAGAAACGACCTCGAATGTATATGGTAGACGCCATGACAACCCTCCTATTTACGATCTTTGAAATAAATATATGGAGA
Organism: Saccostrea cuccullata; assembly: GCF_032062105.1. Classification (NCBI taxonomy): domain Eukaryota; kingdom Metazoa; phylum Mollusca; class Bivalvia; order Ostreida; family Ostreidae; genus Saccostrea; species Saccostrea cuccullata. The sequence goes on along the minus strand of NW_026922867.1, from coordinate 7,861 downwards.
CCTTTTATCTGTGGAATATGGAGTTTTACTTTATTCAATATAATGATATTACCTAAAATATACTATAGAATGGACTTCTTACTCCGTCTATCCTTTATTTGACTAAATAGGAAATGTATAAAGAAGGTGGGCGCACTAGATGGGAAGTCAGCAGGAATCATTGACACTAAACAATTCCCATTTAAACGTCCAAGCATAGGGATGGGTATCCCCAAAAATTTCGTATCGCGATATATCACGATTTTCCCCCCAAAATATCACGATAATATCGTTATTATTAAGGTCTTCCGTCTTCAGCGGAAGACCTTCTTGTTATTCTTAGGTTTCTTTTCCACTATTTTTAAGGTCTTCCGTCTTCACCGGAAGACCTTCTTGTTATTCTTAGGTTTCTTTTCCACTATTTTTATTATTTTTATTATTGTTTTTTTTCTTACCGATTTTGTGCACGCGATTTCTCAGAAACGGCTCGATCGATTTTCATGAAACTTTCAGGACTGATGGAACATCAATCAAACCTGATATATAATTTTTTATTTTTATGACGTCACTTCCGGTTTCGAGATTTCCGCGATTTAGTGATTTTCAGAGGGTCACATTGTCCAGCATTTTTCTCAAAAGTGCTTTTAGACAGAAACGTAAGATTTTCAGCGATGATAGAGCAAGATGTGCTGATGTGACACACACCTTTCTTATTCTCCGGAAGTGCAGCATGTCGGCGCTCGCTATGGCTCGAAAAAAGACCTATCGGGAATTCAGAAATTTTTCACACATTTTTGGCAATATCTTTTTACAGGTTAATATTTTGTAAAAACATATAGAACAAAAGTTGTGAAGAATGTCGCGATCTTTCGAAAGATATCAACAATAAGGGGCTGGCCCCTATAATAAAGGGCCAAAATGGGCCGAAAGTTTTTCCTTTATATCTCAAAAAGTATTGAGAATTTGTAATACGTCAAAGAAGCAAAGTTATTCAAAATGTGAAGCTTAACCTTTTGGCGTCGTCAAAATACGTCCAGCGTCGTCACTTCCGGCCAAACCGGAAGTAGTCGGAAAATGCATATTTTTGCCGTTCTTGACAAGTTTTTGGACAACTTATGTATCTGTGAGCATAAAAATTAATTTTCCGTCCGTCGTCGTCACTTCCGGTCAAACCGGAAGTAGCCAAAACTAGCTTATTTTGAAGGTTTTGACGCAAAATTGAAATTATAAAGTCATTGGAGACAACTTAGCTCATTGTTTTCTTGTGTTGATGTCACTTCTGGCACTTCCGGTCAAAACTGGACGGAAGACCTACTCGTTGCTTTGCAACGAGCTTTGCTCTAGTTATTATTATTATTATTGTTTTTTTTTCTTACCGATTTTGTGTACACGATTTCTCGGAAACGGCTGGCTCGATTTTCATGAAACTTTCAGGACTGATAGAACATCAAACAAAGCTGATATATAATTTTTTGTTTTGATGACGTCACTTCCGGTTTTGAGATTTTCGCGATTTAGTGATTTTCAGGGGGTCTCATTGTCCATCATTTTTCTCGAAAATGCTTTTAGACTGAAACTTGAGATTTTCAGCGATTATAGAGCAATATGTGCTGATGTGACACACACCTCTCTTTTTCTCTGGAAGTGCCGCACGTCGGCGCTCGCTATGGCTCGAAAAAAGTCCTATCGAGAATTTAGAAATTTTTCACACATTTTTGGCAATATCTTTCTACATGTAAATATTTTGAAAAGACATATAGAACAAAAGTTGTTATGAATGTCACGATCTTTCGAATGACATCAACGATAAGGGGCTGGCCCCTTAAATAAAGGGCCAAAAGGGGCTGAAAGTTTTTCTTTTATATCTCAAAAAGTATTGAGAATTTATAATACATCAAAGAAGCAAAGTTGTTCAAAATGACAAGCCTTATCAAATGGGGTCGTCAAAATACGTCCAGCGACGTCACTTCCGGTCAAACCGGAAGTAGTCAAAAATATCATATTTTTGCCGTTCTTGACAGGTTTTTGGGTTACATATGTCACTGGAAGCTAAATTCTTAATTTTCCGTCCGTCGACGTCACTTCCGGTCAAACCGGAAGTAGCCAAAAATGGCTTAATATTGCATGAATTAATATAGATTTGGAGGATTAAACCATTTTTGGACTTCATTTCTCTTTTTTTTTTTGAAAAATGACAGTTGCAGATGTACTTCTGGTCAAACAGGACGGAAGACCTACTCGTTGCTTTGCAACGAGCTCGGCTCTAGTTTTCATTATTTTTCTTAAAAATATGCTAGAAAAACCAAAATTTCACTTTTTTGAAATTCTATGTACATAAAATTAATTATGTTTGGATGGTAAGATGCTGTTCTTTCACCTTTTACAACATTTTTTAGACTTTCTGTAATTGTAATTTGAAAGATTGAACATATGAATGAATAATTTATGGACTTTATAATATGTACCTGAATACCGGTATTTAGGTCTCCGTATCACGATACGTATCACGCAACAAAAGATCGCGATATACCGGTATACCGATAAAATCGCACATCCCTATCCAAGCACCAAGTGTACTTTTAATACATATCTTATACAATGAACATTTAATCTTCATGGGAATGGATTTCTGTCTTATATCTGTTTATTTTTAAAGCCGCTTGGTCCGATTCTAATCGCTAAAAATATATATTCGTTTTTCTTCTTGAAAAAAATTGTCCATAAATTGTTTCAACTTATGTCAAATTATATCCCCAAAGTCTTTTTCTTTTAAAAGATATCAAAATTCAAAAGTTAAAAAAATAATTTTTGTTAGGTCACACAAAAAATAATCCTATGTTGATCATTGTTGAAATCACCTTCGAAGAATTAAATTTATCGCTTTCATGTTTATCTCATCAAGAACAAACCCGAGCATTTTTTTCACAACAAAGTACATATAGTACCTGTACACCGACAATATTTTAGCTTCTTTAAAAAAAAATCATTTAAAATATCTGATTTTTCCTTTATTCTTTAAATATGCATATTAAGATAAAAGTTACTGTAGATGGATTATATTCAATTAATTTCTTAATTTTGAAAAGATGTATTATGACTAAGGCTTCTACTAATAGAGAAAAAAAATACTCGGGTTTGAATTATCTTCATTATTAGATATATCCGATAAACTTATTTTTTTTTTCAAAATTGACTTCACAACAGATTTTAACTTCCGTCAGGAACTACTGTTTGTCAATAAGGTTTTTGATATGCGTTTTCCATGTAAGGATTGTTGTAATAAACTATTAAATCAATACTATAATTTATTTTTATATATTATCTACGTAATGACGTACTTTTATTGTGTAAGATAATATGTGCCTGTTTCGGGTTAAGCGGCTTTAATATTTTTTTTTTCAATAAAAAGGTGTCATCAAAAATTTATTTATGCTGGATACATTTAATAGAATATAATAGAAGTCTAAAACTAAAATAATTTTTGTGCTCAGTTTTCAAATGCACTGAAAATATTGAATGTAACAGAACGATGGAAGTTGCTGGTTTTTTAAAAAAAAAATATATTCAACATTTTTTCATCAGGTGTTACTTTGTAGTTACAAGTTCATGTATGTTTTTTTTTATATTTGGGAACGTTACCACTATAAATGACAAAATGTGAACGCATTGTGGCAACGCACTCTGAAAAAATTACGCACTTTGAAAAATATTTTCAAAGTGCGTTAAAATTGGAGCAAATCAACACACTTTGAAAAAAAAAATTAAGTGCGTTAAATTTGGGACACACTTAACGCACTTTGAAAAAAAATTTGTCAAAGTGCGTTAAGAGTGTACATAGACGTTTTTTTTTTACCATGGGGGCATTTAAGGCACTTTGAAAAAAATATGTATAAAACTAGACTTAGATTTTAGTAATTGAGAGAATCAATTTGTAATAAATATATCTTTCTAAAAACTTTTTTAATTTACATGCACTCATTTAGCCTCATTTAGAACAAGAAGAAGATTAGTAGAAGATCTCTCATACCAACTCTTTTTTCTTATACATTGTACATAGCCTTCGGAAACAAATTAAAAGTTGACTCCCCAAGGTAAGCTCCAATTTTTAATGCATAATTATATCATGTATATCTTTGCAAACCCTTTGTGTGCCTAACCCCCACCTTCACCCCTCCCGGTACTGATGCCTATGCTACACCCAAATATATGTATTTGCATAACTGGTATGACGTTGAAAACGTTCAATCTATTTTAAATTAGTTTACATAAAATGCATGTAAACTGGAAAAAAATAAGTACAGTAAAGCATTTAAGAAAGAATTTTCAAAGTATGGAAAAATCAAAATCGCTCACTTTCACATCCTGAAGTGGCCTCATCACCGAAGAGTTATCAAATAGGTTCAATTATTTATCATAACTAAGATTTGCAAGAATATTGACCAATCATATCGATACACATTTTTTCAAAGTGCGTTAATAGATTAATGCGTTGGTAGATATTAACGCACTTTGAAATTCAAAGTGCCTTGATTTGGTCCCAAATTTAACGCACTTCGAAATTTTTTTCAAAGTGCGTAATTTTTCAAAGTGCGTTGTAACAACGCAATGAAATATAAAACAATTAATGTAAAATAATCTATAAAACATAATTTTGCAACTTTATTCAAGGAGAATTTTATTTTACTACCAATTCAAAAATTTCAAGCAAAAAAAAAAAATAATTAAAATATCACTGTATTCGAACCTTAAATGCTGCGTCTGTGACAACGCACTTTGAAAAAGATACGCTTTTTGAAAAAAAAATTCAAAGTGCGTTAAAATTGGGACAAAATCAACGCATTTTGAAAAAAATTTCAAAGTGCGTTAAGATTTTACATCAATATAATTATTTTACCTTAATGCACTTTGAAAAAAATGTGGAAACAAAAATTCTTTAGATTTTAGTAATGGAAAAATTCTATTTCAGTGTTATTTATCTTTCAGTAAACTTATGAATTGATTTTCTCCCATCGAGAAGAAAGATGGGTAAAAGATCTCTCTCTTACGAATAACGCTTTCTCTTTCAATAGAAAGGCGTCGGTAACAAATAAAACGGTGGAGGATAGTAATAAACCCAAAAAGAATAAGCCGCATTTTCAATGCCTATATGATGTATATCTTATTATCTTTAAATAAGTGGGGAGGGGGAGGGCTAAGCCCCTCTCCCCTTGCCCTTCGCCCGGTTATGATGCCTATGCTATACCAAAACAATGGATATGTATTTAGATTACCAGTAGACATTGAAAACTATTAATAATTGAATTAACTTAAAACAGTTGAAAACTAGAATTTTATAAGTACAGTAAAACGTATGAGAAAGAGAATTTTCATAGTCTTGGAAAATCAAATTGCCGCTTTTTCTTAAGGATGTACAACACACCTACCCCCAAAAAATTCCTGTCGTTTAATTTTCGTTATTTTTGTATATGTAGTACATAACTATATCTACTGCATGTATGTATATTTTGGACAAAATCGTTCAAGTGGTTTTTGGACAGGAACTTCCGAAAGTTACCCCCCTTTAGTTGTTTACAAGGAGTGAAAATTTTTTATCAATGAACTACTTAAACCTTGATTTTAAAAAAAACCAGGTTATATATAAATGTCAAATTTCATTGCCTTATTCCTTTAACCATTTAACACAAAAACCTAGTCATCTTTTTGATATACATATCATCCAAACAATTTTTAAAGACCTTTAACTGAAAAACTATGAATTTTCTAAGCCTTGAAAATTGCGTATTTTTCAAATTTAAATTTTTTCTGTGAAAAAACCTGTCGTTTAATTTTGGTAAAAAACTTTCTTTAGGTAGCTGGTAGTAAAAATAATCTTAATAATTTTTTGTATAAGTAGTATAAGGGGTCTAGCTAGGGGAAGATTCTGATTGGCTGAGAGAAATCACGTGATCAGTTCTGATTGGTTGAGAGGATAAGTGGGTCAACTGAGTACAGTGCTAACCCTAACCCCCTAGCCCCCTAACCCTAACCCTAACCCTAGCCCCCTAACCCTAGCCCCTAACCCTAACCCTAACTAACCCCACCCCCTAACCCTAACCCCTAGCCCTAACCCTAACTAACCCTAACCCTAGCCCTAACTAACCCCACCCCCTAGCCCTAACTAACCCTAACCCTATCCCCTTAGCCCTCTAACCCTAACCTATTCCCTAAATACAGGGTGTGTTTACACTGTTTACATTGGTACGTAGGTACTACGTTTTTTGTTTTTATGCTGACTATACAGGTAAAAATGCGCCGTGTGCAAAAAACATTTCAAGAATGTCATTATGACGTCACGCATTCACAGTCTAAAGCTCAGCCTAGCCTAACCAGTTTGAACCGGTTTTAGTGAAAACAAGAACACACACACATACACAATACAGATTAGAACACAGATTTTATTCACAATGAAAAATACAAAAATGATTTTAATTTCCACTGTATCGGCATAAGGGACATTTCTGGTAGGAAGTCTCAAAAAAGTTTCTTCACACACTTTTCACAACACGGATATTGCCTGCATTGTCTGCATTTCCATTTCCCTTGAGTCTTTTCCTCGTAGCACATCATACATTCTTTCAAGGGTCTGTTCCTAGTAATTTTCATCCATCGGGGAGGCGGTATATTCTCAATTCCTTTCTCCCGGATGAAATATTTCAGGCACCAGCTACAGGCACAAGTCTCCATGGAAGGCTCATCATCTTTAAACCAGTGTGGTAATGGCATTTCACAATGCTCGCAAATCGGATAGACTTCAAAATTCCATCCGGGGCAGGGGTTATACACTGTTAATGATTTACCATTCCTCGTATTCTGATCACAGTAATGACAGATATATTTTTCTACATCAATCCAATATAGAATTCTCCACACAAAACTCATGATGGATATAATGAGCGAAGGATACTCCTAGCTCTGGTTTATATACTATAGGATTATTTTAGAGCCGTGTGCAAAAAATATGCTGACTACACAGGTAAATACTTGGCAGCGAGCCAAGTTTGTTTAGGGCCGTGTGCAAAAAAAAAATATGCTGACTACACAGGTAAATACTTGGCACCGATTCAAGTTTGTTTAGGGCCGTGTGCAAAAAAAAAAAAAAAAAAAAAAAAAAAATATGCTTACCTGTGTATTGTGACGTCATCCACTGTATATAAATACGGTTTTCTCCGACTTTGGGTTCATTTTACCCTCAGAGCCATCACCTGATAGACATGGATTCTACTAGAGAAAAACAGGTACAGGCTCGACGCATATTGAAACGAAAAAGTACCGAGAGAGAAATAGATTTACCACCTAAACCCATTTCGGAGTATTATCACATGAGACTAGCTGAAAAATGGACCTCTCAAAAATTTAAAGCGCATGAAAATGAATATGTCGTTCATTTCGATGAATTTCCAGAAGAAGAAGAAAGCACAGCTTTCCTTCTACGATTATTCAAAAACATGTTACAGGACTTCAAATCGAAAATGCAGTGTGATCCTAACGATTACCTTCGCCTGAACATAAGTCACCCATCTTTGGATTCAGACATTTCTTATGGGTTTATGCAATGTAAAGATTTAAACGAAGACGTCATTTTTAAAGAAATACAAAATGTGCAACAATCCAAAAAGGAGTTCAAAATCGGCGACGGCTCCACGAAATTCGATCTGTTACACATCGAGAATCCCCAGGGGAGTGGTGGAAACAGAAACAAACATCTACAACTGGATAAAGAAACTTTCAAGAAAAATAAACGAGCCATCGTTCGGATCGACAATCCCCATGATAAATTTTGTTTGGCTAGAGCCATCGTCGTCACTCGATTACACAGTCAGAAACCCGATCATCCAGACCCGGA